>NC_039281.1:8612453-8705291 GCF_003368295.1 Carassius auratus | reverse complement strand
GAGCGTTCAAAGTTACGAGACATAGACTGAAGTCAGATTCCCAGTGAAATGCTCTCAGACAGCAAATGCAATGAGTTTGCATCCTTCTTTTCTGAGAAGATCATCAATATCAGGAGGCGATTGCACATCTTGAAGTAAATGCAGAGGTCAGACAGATTCAGCCACAATATCAAAAATGTCTATTTTTTGAAGTAATTGATAGCAACATTCTGGAAGACATAGTGCAGCACCTAAAATCGTCAACCTGCTATCTTGACACACTTCCAACATCTTTTTTCAACAGTGTGCTTAACTGCTTAGAAGCAGATCTCTTAGAAGTGGTGAACACCTCACTTTCTGGGACATTTCCAAACTCCTTAAAAACTGCAGTTGCAGATATGCTTACTGAGTATACCTAACAGAGCACTCAGATCATTAGGATTGAGTCTGTTAGAAATACCAAGGGTTCACACAAACAAGGGGAATCTGCTTTAGTTTCTATGCCGCTTGCAGTTGGAATCAGCTTCCAGAAGAGATGAGATGTGCTAAAACACTAGTCACATTTAAATCTAGACTTAAAACTCATCTGTTTAGCTGTGCATTTATTGAATGAGCACTGTGCAATGTCCGAACTGATTGCAATATATTTTCAGTTTTTTTTTTTTTTATGTTTTTTAAATTCATTGTAT
Organism: Carassius auratus; assembly: GCF_003368295.1. Lineage (NCBI taxonomy): Eukaryota > Metazoa > Chordata > Actinopteri > Cypriniformes > Cyprinidae > Carassius > Carassius auratus. The sequence goes on along the minus strand of NC_039281.1, from coordinate 8,704,623 downwards.
TTAAGTAAATTTTAAATAATTGTAAAAGTTTAAAATTGCTTGTTTTATTTTTGTTTAATATTTCTTTATGATTATTTTACTTTTATGTAAAGCACTTTGAATTACCATCGTGTATGAAATGTGCTATATAAATAAACTTGCCTTGTCTTGCCTAGTGTGTTAGTGGGCATTATATATAATATAATATTATATATATATATATATATATATATATATTATATATATATATATATATATATATATTACTGAAAAACAACCTGTTTTTGTTTGAAACAGTTCATTGAACAATAGTAAATGGAGTACCTGAAGCTAACAATGAAGTAAATGTATAATAATTAGCAAAGATGATTAATTCAGCACTGTAAAACGCGGTGAGGGGCGGAGACACGCCGTGGAGCGTCAGACGCGCGTGAGGACCAAACACAGCAGAACCGTAGAAAACTTCACTCCTCTTATTATTTCTCTTTTACTATAGCGATTTATTTTTAGATAAGTGATCTGAGTCTTTAACAGAGTTATTTATAAACGCAGTACACTTTGAAATCAGCTCTGAACGTTACGTCAGTGTTTAAAAACTAATTATGATAATAAATAGACGTTGTGTTGAATGAATTTGGTAAGAATGGTATTCTGATTTTTTTTCATTTAATTGATTCAGATCGGCACTTTTGTAGCATGTTCGCGACTCGGTTGATTCAAGATCGGCACTTCGGAGCCTGTTCGCGACTCGGTTGATTCAGATCGGGGCACTTCGGAGCATGTTCGCGACTCGGTTGATTCAGATCGGCACTTCGAGCCTGTTCGCGGACTCGGTTGATTCAGATCGGCACTTCGGAGCCTTTCGCGACTCGGTTGATTACAGATCGCACATTCGGAAGCCTAAGCTGTTTCGCGACTCGGTTTGATTCGAGATCGGCACCTCAAGAACATTTCGCAGACTCGGTTGAATTCAGATCGGCACTTTCGGAGCATGTTCGCTGAACTCCGGTTGATTCAGATCGGGCACTTCGGAAGCATGGTTCGTACTACGTTGATTCAGATTCAGGCGAAGACTCAAGTGCAGGCAGATGGGAAGACTTTTATTTATACATCACCAAAATAAAACAAAAACACAACTGAAACCAGAGGAGCGTTCAAAGATACCAGACATAGACTGAAGTCAGATTCCCATTGAAATGCTCTCAGACCAGCAAAATGCAATGAGTTTTAAATTCATTGTAATTAAGTAAATTTTTTAAATAATTTTAAAAAGTTTTAAAATTGCTTGTTTTATTTTTGTTATAATTTTTCTTTGTGATTATTTTTTTTTTTTGTAAATCACTTTGAATTACCATTGTGTATGAAATTTGCTATAAATAAACTTGCCTTGCCTTGCCTAGTGTGTTAGTGGGCTTATACACACACACACACACACTACCGGTCAGAGTTTGGGGATGAGTGATCGGAGTCTTTCATAGAGTTGTTTTATAAACGCAGCAACTTTTGAAATCAGCTCTGAAAGTTCCTGTCAGTGTTTTAAAACCTAATTATGATTAATAACGTGTTGAATGAATTTGGTAAGAATATTCTGTTTTTTTACATAGTTGAATTCAGATCGGCACTTCGGAGTATGTTCGCGACTCAGTAAATTTTTATCCTTCTTTTTTATAAGAAATTGTATTCTTTATTAGATTATTTAGAATCTTTTATTCAGGATGTGTTAAATTGATAAGAGAAGTTGATATTCAAATATTAATATTGTTAGAAGATATTTATATTTGGAATAAATGCTGTTCTTTTAGAAAAAAATTATACATCGAAGAATCCAGAAAAAAGTATCGCAGGTTCCAAAATAATATTTGGTAGGCACAACTATTAATAGTTCTAATAATAAATAATCATATTTTCATGATTTCTAAAGATCATGTGTCACTGAAAACCGGAGGAATGATGCTTGAAAATACAGCTGCACATCACAGAAATAAATTATATTTCAAACGGATATTAAAATAGAAACCATTATTTTTATATATTTTATTTTGATAATTTTAAGAATTAATACTGGAATACAACCTGTTTTTGTTTCAAAAACAGTTCATTAAACAATAATAAATGAAGTACCTGAAGCTGACAATGAAGTAAATGTATAATAATTAGCAAAGATTATTAATTTAGCGCTGTAAACGCGCGGAGACGCGCCGCGGAGCGTCAAACGCGCGTGAGGACCAAACAGCAGAACGGGTAGGAACCTTCACTCCTCCTATTATTTCTCTTTTACTATAGCGATTTAATTTCAGTACGTGATCTGAGTCTTTCATAGAGTTGTTTATAAACGCAGTAACTTTGAAATCAGCTCTGAACGTTCCTGTCAGTGTTTAAAAACTAATTATGATTAATAACGTGTTGAATGAATTTGGTAAGAATGGTTTTCCTTGTTTTTTTACCATAGTTGATTCAGATCGGCACTGTCGGAGCCTGTTCGTGACTCGGTTTGATTCAGATCGGCACTTCGGAGCATGTTCGCGACTCGGTTGATTCAGATCGGGACTTCGGAGCATGTTCGCGACTCGGTTGATTTCAGATCGGCACGTCGGAGCCTGTTCGCGACTCGGTTGATTCAGATCGGCACTTCGGAGCCTGTTCGCGACTCGGTTGATTCAGATCGGGCACTTCGGACCTGTTCGCGACTCGGTTTGATTCAGATCGGCACTTCGTAGCATGTTCCCGACTTGGTAAATTTGTATCCTTTCTTTTTTTTTTTATAAGAATTTGTAGCCTATTCTTTATTAGATTTTAGAATATTTTATTCAGGATGTGTTAAATTGATAGAAAGTGATAGGCTATTAAAGATTAATAATGTTAGAGAGATTTATATTTGGAATAAATGCTGTTCTTTAAAAAATATTATACATCGAAGAATCCTGAAAAAAGGATTTGGTAGCACAACTATAGTTCTAATAATAAATAATCATATTTTCAATGATTTCTAAAGATCATGTGACACTGAAGACTGAAAATACAGCTGCAACTCACAGAAATAAATTATATTTTAAAGGATATATTAATTTAGAATTATTACTGAAATACAACCTTTTTTGTTTCAAACAGTTAATTGAACAATAATAAATGAAGTACCTGAAGCTGACAATGAAGTAAATGTATAATAATTAGCAAAGATGATTAATTTAGCGTTGTAAACGCGTGTGAGGGGCGGAGACGCGCCGTGGAGCGTCAGACGCGCATGAGGACCAAACACAGCAGAACAGTAGGAAACTTCACTCCTCTCATTATTTCTCTTTTACTATAGCGATTTTATTTTTAGATACGTGATCAGAGTCTTTCATAGAGTTGTTTTATAAACGCAGTAACTTTGAAATCAACTCTGAAAGTTCCTGTCAGTGTTTAAAACCTAATTATGATTAATAACATGTTGAATGAATTTGGTAAGAACGGTATTCTGTTTTTTTTTTACATAGTTGATTCAGATCGGCACTTCGGAGCCTGTTCGTGACTCGGTTGATTCAGATCGGCACTTCGGAGCATGTTTGACATTTGTTTAAATTCAGATCTGGACATCGAAGCAGGAAGTGTTTGTCAAACAGTTAATTGGTGATAAATGAATATTGGACTTGAGGCTTTTTTTTACCTGTCGATTCAGCATGTACATGGACCCACACACAAAGGTGGACACACTCTAGACTTAATCATCAGTAGGGCTCTAAACTTTTCATCCATTGGTTATTAAGGACGTAGTGTCACGGATCGCAAGAGGCGAAGACTCAAGTGCAGGCAGATGGGAAGACTTTATTTATACATCACCAAAATAAACAAAAATATAACTTAAACCAGAGGAGCGTTCAAAGTTACGAGACATAGACTGAAGTCAGATTCCCAGTGAAATGCTCTCAGACAGCAAATGCAATGAGTTTGCATCCTTCTTTTCTGAGAAGATCATCAATATCAGGAAGGCGATTAGCACATCCTCAAGTAATGCAGAGGTCAGACAGATTCAGCCACAATATCAAAAATGTCTATTTTTGAAGTAATTGATAGCAACATTCTGGAAGACATAGTGGAGCACCTAAAATCGTCAACATGCTATCTTGACACACTTCCAACATCTTTTTTCAACAGTGTGCTTAACTGCTTAGAAGCAGATCTCTTAGAAGTGGTGAACACCTCACTTTCTGGGACATTTCCAAACTCCTTAAAAACTGCAGTTGCAGATATGCTTATTGAGTATAAACCTAACAGAGCACTAAGATCATTAGGATTGAGTCTGTTAGAAATACCAAGGGTTCACACAAAACAAGGGGAATCTGCTTTTAGTTTCTATGCCGCTTGCAGTTGGAATCAGCTTCCAGAAGAGATGAGATGTGCTAAAACACTAGTCACATTTAAATCTAGACTTAAAACTCATCTGTTTAGCTGTGCATTTATTGAATGAGCACTGTGCAATGTCCGAACTGATTGCAATATATTTTCACAGTTTTTTTTTTTTTTTATGTTTTTAAATTAATTGTAATTAAGTAAATTTTTAAATAATTGTAAAAGTTTTAAAATTGCTTGTTTTATTTTTGTTATAATATTTCTTTATGATTATTTTACTTTTATGTAAAGCACTTTGAATTACCATCGTGTATGAAATGTGCTATATAAATAAACTTGCCTTGTCTTGCCTAGTGTGTTAGTGGGCTTATATATATATATATATATATATATATATATATATATATATATATATATATAATATATACATATATATATTACTGAAATACAACCTGTTTTTGTTTGAAACAGTTCATTGAACAATAGTAAATGGAGTACCTGAAGCTAACAATGAAGTAAATGTATAATAATTAGCAAAGATGATTAATTCAGCACTGTAAACGCGCGTGTGAGGGGCGGAGACACGCCGTGGAGCGTCAGACGCGCGTGAGGACCAAACACAGCAGAACCGTAGAAAACTTCACTCGCTCTATTATTTCTCTTTTACTATAGCGATTTATTTTTAGATAAGTGATCTGAGTCTTTAACAGAGTTATTTATAAACGCAGTAACTTTGAAATCAGCTCTGAAAGTTACTGTCAGTGTTTAAAAAACTAATTATGATTAATAACGTGTTGAATGAATTTGGTAAGAATGGTATTCTGTTTTTTTACACAATTGATTCAGATCGGCACTTTGTAGCATGTTCGCGACTCGGTTGATTCAGATCGGCACTTCGGAGCCTGTTCGCGACTCGGTTGATTCAGATCGGCACTTCGGAGCATGTTCGCGACTCGGTTGATTCAGATCGGCACTTCGGAGCCTGTTCGCGACTCGGTTGATTCAGATCGGCACTTCGGAGGCCTGTTCGCGACTCGGTTGATTCAGATCGGGACTTCGGAGCCTGTTCGCGACTCGGTTGATTCAGATCGGCACTTCGGAGCATGTTCGCGACTCGGTTGATTCAGATCGGCACTTCGGAGCCTAGCTGTTCGCGACTCGGTTGATTCAGATCGGCACCTCAGAACATGTTCGCGACTCGGTTGATTCAGATCGGCACTTCGGAGCATGTTCGCGACTCGGTTGATTCAGATCGGCACTTCGGAGCATGTTCGCGACTCGGTTGATTCAGATTCAGGCGAAGACTCAAGTGCAGGCAGATGGGAAGACTTTATTTATACATCACCAAAATAAACAAAAACACAACTGAAACCAGAGGAGCGTTCAAAGATACCAGACTTAGACTGAAGTCAGATTCCCAGTGAAATGCTCTCAGACAGCAAATGCAATGAGTTTAAATTCATTGTAATTAAGTAAATTTTTAATAATTTTAAAAGTTTTAAAATTGCTTGTTTTATTTTTGTTATAATTTTTCTTTGTGATTATTTGTATTTTTATGTAAATCACTTTGAATTACCATTGTGTATGAAATTTGCTATAAATAAACTTGCCTTGCCTTGCCTAGTGTGTTAGTGGGCTTATACACGCACACACACACACACACACATACACACACTACCGGTCAGAGTTTGGGATGAGTGATCGGAGTCTTTCATAGAGTTGTTTTATAAACGCAGTAACTTTGAAATCAGCTCTGAAAGTTCCTGTCAGTGTTTAAAACCTAATTATGATTAATAACGTGTTGAATGAATTTGGTAAGAACGGTATTCTGTTTTTTTACATAGTTGATTCAGATCGGCACTTCGGAGCATGTTCGCGACTCGGTAAATTTTTATCCTTTCTTTTTTTATAAGAAATTGTATTCTTTATTAGATTTTAGAATCTTTTATTCAGGATGTGTTAAATTGATAAGAAGTGATATCAAATATTAATATTGTTAGAAGATATTTATATTTGGAATAAATGCTGTTCTTTAAAAAAAATTATACATCGAAGAATCCTGAAAAAAAGTATCGTAGATTCCAAAATAATATTTGGTAGCACAACTATTAATAGTTCTAATAATAAATAATCATATTTTCATGATTTCTAAAGATCATGTGTCACTGAAAACCGGAGGAATGATGCTGAAAATACAGCTGCACATCACAGAAATAAATTATATTTCAACGGATATTAAAATAGAAACCATTATTTTATATATTTTATTTTGATCATTTAGAATTAATACTGGAATACAACCTGTTTTTTGTTTCAAACAGTTCATTAAACAATAATAAATGAAGTACCTGAAGCTGACAATGAAGTAAATGTATAATAATTAGCAAAGATTATTAATTTAGCGCTGTAAACGCGCGGAGACGCGCCGCGGAGCGTCAGACGCGCGTGAGGACCAAACAGCAGAACGGTAGGAACCTTCACTCCTCTTATTATTTCTCTTTTACTATAGCGATTTATTTTTAGTACGTGATCTGAGTCTTTCATAGAGTTGTTTTATAAATGCAGTAACTTTGAAATCAGCTGTGAACGTTCCTGTCAGTGTTTAAAAACTAATTATGATTAATAACGTGTTGAATGAATTTGGTAAGAACAGTTTTCTGTTTTTTTACATAGTTGATTCAGATCGGCACTTCGGAGCCTGTTCGTGACTCGGTTGATTCAGATCGGCACTTCGGAGCATGTTCGCGACTAGGCTGATTCAGATCGGGACTTCGGAGTATGTTCGCGACTTGGTTGATTCAGATCGGCACTTCGGAGCATGTTCGCGACTCGGTTGATTCAGATCGGCACTTCGGAGCCTGTTTGCGACTCGGTTGATTCAGATCGGCACTTCGTAGCATGTTCGCGACTTGGTAAATTTTTATCCTTTCTTTTTTTTTTTATAAGAATTTGTAGCCTATTCTTTATTAGATTTTAGAATATTTTATTCAGGATGTTTTAAATTGATAAGAAATGTTAGGCTATTAAAGATTAATAATGTTAGAATAGATTTATATTTGGAATAAATGCTGTTCTTTAAAAAATATTATACATCGAAGAATCCTGAAAAAAGTATCCAGATTCCAAAATAAAATTTGGTAGCACAACTATAGTTCTAATAATAAATAATCATATTTTCATGATTTCTAAAGATCATGTGACACTGAAGACTTAAAATACAGCTGCACCTCACATAAATAAATTATATTTTAAAGGATATTAAAATAGAAACCATTGTTTTATATATTTTATTTTGATAATTTTACATTATTACTGAAATACAACCTTTTTTTTAAACAGTTCATTGAACAATAATAATGGAAGTACCTGAAGCTGACAATGAAGTAAATGTATAATAATTAGCACAGATGATTAATTTAGCGCTGTAAACGCGCGTGTGAGGGGCGGAGACGCGCCGCGGAGCGTCAGACATGCGTGAGGACCAAAAATAGCAGAGCGGTAGGATACTTCATCCTCTCATTATTTCTCTTTTACTATAGCGATTTATTTTATATACGTGATCTGAATCTTTGTAGAGTTGTTAGAGAAATATAGTTATTTTTCACATTCTTTGATCGAAGTTTTCAGATCGGGACTTCGGAGCCTGTTCGCGACTCGGTTGATTCAGATCGGCACTTCGGAGCCTGTTCGCGACTCGGTTGATTCAGATCAATCGGAGCATGTTCGGGACTCGGTTGATTCAGATCGGGAATTCAGAGCATGTTTCAGATTTTTTTCAAATTCAGATCTGGACATCGAAGCAGGAAGTTTGTCATACAGTTAACTGGTGATAAATGAATATTTGGACTTGAGGCTTTTTTTAACCTGTCGATTCAGCATGTACATGGACCCAAATTGATAAGAAGTGATATCAAAGATTAATATTGTTAGAAGAGATTTATATTTGGAATAAACGCTGTTCTTTAAAGAAGAATCCTGAAAAAAGTATCGCAGATTCCAAAATAATATTTGGTAGTAAATATTAATATTTCTAATAATAAATCATCATATTTTCATGATTTCTAAAGATCATGTGATACTGAAGACTGGAGGAATGATGCTGAAAATACAGCTGCAAATCAAAGAAATAAATTATATTTTAAAGGATATTAAAGTAGAAACCATTATATTATATATATTTTATTTTGATAATTTTGAATTATTACTGAAATACAACCTTTTTTTAAACAGTTCATTGAACAATAATAAATGAAGTACCTGAAGCTGACAATGAAGTAAATGTATAATAATTAGCAGCAAAGATGATTAATTCAGCGCTGCAAACGCGCGTGTTGAGGGGCGGAGACGCGCCGCGGAGCGTCAGACGCGCGTGAGGACCAAATACAGCAGAACGGTAGGAAACTTCACTAATCTTATTATTTCTCTTTTACTATAGCGATTTATTTTTTAGATACGTAATCGGAGTCTTTCATAGAGTTGTTTTATAAACGCAGTCATTTTGGACTCAGCTCTGAAAGTTCCTGTCAGTAGCTGTGTCTGAAATCGCTCACTCTAATCCCTATATAGTGTACGGCAGTTGAGTTCACTATATCAGGAAGGAGTGAACAAAAAAATAAGTGAACGGATTCGGACAGTGACATATAGCCTACACCGCGCGTGAGACTTGGAGCTGTTGCAAAAACATGCCATATGTACTTCTATATTACCTTTATTTTATTATGTACCTAATTTTAGAAAATAATAGCAATAATACTCAAAATTACTTTATATTGCAGTTATATACATACCTCTGCGTCAGCTTTGTGGTTTCATCGATGGTTATATAATTTATTTTGTAATGCTTTTATGTTCTTAATCATTTAATGCTATTAAAATAAATAAAATAAAAATAACGTACTGAGAACAAAAATAAACACACATAAACAAGTTCATAATTATGTATTTATTATTTTTAGTATCTTGACACTCGCTCAAGCAGCGTTTTGAGCTCAGAAGATGGTTGTAGAGCGTCCTCAGGCGACCGTTAATTTTACATCAGAATACACTACCTGTTATTAACGAAAAAATTTAAATTATCCACCAAATTATCATCATTTTTGTAAGTTAACAACGATGCCACCTCAGTAAATTAGTCAAATATTAAACTGGGTTATTGCCTACATAACATATTTTAATATAAATAATGTAGGAAAAACGTTAAAACAGAAATAATAAAGATGTAAACTTCATCTCTCATTCAAACTCGCTCGCTCTCTCGCTTCCAGCTCGACGCTACTCCGCATTGAATTGTGGGTAAAAAGTAGTAGACAAATTTAGGGAATGAAGTAGTTCACTCAGAATTTGGACAGTACTACAAAATGGCTGACACCCCATATAGTGAACTATAGTGGATAGGGAGCTATTTCGGACACAGCACAAGTGTTTAAAAACTCTATCAAGATCGCTAATGTGTCGTCATCATGACGTATTCCCAGTGGTGAACGCAAAGCATTTTGGGAATCCGCGGCACAAACATTAGGCGCCAGACTTCTTTGCATGGAGGTAAGAACGCATTTTATCGTTTTCCAGCATGTATAGTAAAGCCATGTTTCAGAGATGACAAAAAGGCGCCGAATGGCATGGATAGTAGCGGTAAGGAGGCCAAGATTATCTTCGATAACACTCCACCACACATGATGGCGTGTTCAAAGCATTTTCACAAAGGTAAGTTACAATTACTTTCTGTAAATTTTAACTGTTAACTAGCATGAAATGGCTAGAAAATTAGCTTAAGTTACCAATGTACTAAAGCGTAACGTTAATCAGTTTTAAATGTTGTACATCTAGGCTACATTGCAATTTTATTTGGTGACTGTGTTTGCAGGCAAACCTGCCTATGAATTGCTGGAGTCTGATCCTGCTTTGATTACAGGAATACATTAGTTTAAAAATATTAAAATAAAGTTGTTTTAAATTGTCATAAGATTTCACACTATTACGTTTTTTTTTTTTTTTATCCTTAGGGCTTGGGCGCCAAGTTGCATTCTGGGACGTGGCGGCCATATGTTGCCAGCTTCGCGAATGTAAACATACAGCAATTTGAACGAGAAGAGCAGAGTTGGGAGAAAGAAAAAAATGTTAAAATTGCGAAAAGGTTGTGGGATTTATAGGGATACGCTAAATAGGGATGCCAGGGACCGGTATGTGGACAAAATCGGCACTATTAACGGTTTGGATCCATATGAAATTCCCAACAAATAGTGGAGTACCGACGGAGACTTGTTGCCGCACTTTTGCATTACAGATATCTTCGACTACCTTGTTTGTTTTGTGAGTGCCTACACTTCAGAATAGTTCCGAAGCTACAAGTCATTGAAGTCTCATGTACAGTTCACAAATGGATGGGTTCAGGAGCTGCACATCATAGAACCGGAACAGCGGCAAAACAGTATACAGTAATCCGGTAAGCCAACCATTTACACATGTATTTTTTTAAACATTTTTTCAAAAGTGTAGTTAGTAGCTGTCCACCCTCCCGTTTTTCCGGGGTTCTCACGTATTTGAGCTGTTTTCCCACTGTCTTCCCGTTTTAGTATTTCCCGTTAGCCCCTCCATCAGACCTGTCAAGTCTCTGTGTTGTTGTTCTGTTGCTACTCCTTGTCCTTCCAGCGAAACAGATGTTTTCAAAGCATCGTTTTTCTTACTTGAAAGCAACCTTAGGGCCGTTTCATAGTCAACGCATCTGTACGCATATGCGTCCCCGAGGCTATGCATCGTTACGCTTCGGCCGCCATTATGCGTCGGTGCGTAGCCAAATGTGTCGCCCCAGTTTTTGATACGCGACGCGCCGATTCACGCAATCCTATGCGTTGTCGGTGGGGGCGACATTGCAAGTATTGTACATTAATTCAAGTATATTGTGTTTACAGAAGAAGAAGAAGGTTTGAATACAATGGCGGGCGAAGAGGAAAAATTATGCAAACTTATACGTATTCATCCACATTTATACGATAGTTCATCAGCAACAGAATACACTCCTCTACAGTTGCCATTGTGATCTGAATACCACGCGACCCGACTCTACTAATATCACCCGACTCTACTACCCCCTGTTGCGTGAGCGGTATATTGCATACACGCATCACCCGTGACGCTTGCGTTCTCTGTTTAGACTATGAAAGAGAGCCCGTCGCTCGCGTTGCTTGCTCGCGTTTCTCGCGTTGACTATAAAACGGCCCTTAGAGTGATGTTGGGCTTTTTAAGATAGCGTGGTTGTTGTGAGATCACGATTTCACGCCAATCTGTAACTAAAGTCACGTTAGACCTAGCTTCACAAATCGCTTAAAGGGGGGTGAAATGCTATTTCATGCATACTGAGTTTTTTACACTGTTAAAGAGTTGGATTCCCATGCTAAACATGGACAAAGTTTCAAAAAATAAGTTTTATGTTTGTAGGAGTATTTCTGTTCCAAAAATACTCCTTCCGGTTTGTTTCGGAAGTTTCGGAAAGTTTATTTCGAGTATGACTCTGTGTGATGTTAGATGGAGCGGAATTTCCTTATATGGGTCCTAAGGGCACTTCTGCCGGAAGAGCGTGCGCTCCCATATAGCAGAGCAGAGAGAGGCTGTGCACAGACAATCACTGATCAGAGCGAGAGCGTCGCGAAATGTCACAAAAGGAGTGTTTTTGGTTGCCAGGGCAAGACAACCCTGCACAGATTACCAAAGAAAAAACAGCATTAAGGGACCAGTGGATGGAGTTTATTTTTACAGAGCATCAACGGAGTTGTGCAAGTGTTTGTGTTTGTTCCCTGCATTTCGAAGATGCTTGTTTTACAAACAAGGCCCAGTTTGACGCCGGATTTGAGTATCGTTTTTTTCTTAAGGATGATGCAATCCCAACGAAAAAGGGTCACGATCGTGAGTTGGAACCGCAAGCGGTGAGTAAAACTGCTTAAAATATCTCTGCCTCCTTGTTAGTGCGTCCGCCTACCATCGGAGACCCGGGTTCGAGCCCCGCTCGGAGCGAGTCCTTGCTGCTGCTGCTCTCGTTCAGTTTCAGCCTCGGGATCTGATTCTGGATCATAAATAAACGGCTGAATCTGACTGTTAGCCATGGTTTATTTTGGATGATGGTTTTTTCCTCAAGGTAATGTCAGAGCCGTTAAATATGTTTTTCAACGGCTCTGGGTAATGTCACAGCTTCCAAACGCTCTCAGCACAAAAGCCTACTGGCGCTCGTGATTCTTTAGCTCCGCCCAGACGTCACGCCTCCAGTCGGTCGTGTTTTTCCAGGAAAAATCGGTACAGACTATCTTTCTCTTATGAATATAATAAAACTAAAGACTTTTTGGAGTTATGAAGGATGCAGTACTACTCTATAGGTACTCAAGATTAACAGGATATTGAGTGAAAACGAGCATTTCACCCCCCCTTTAACGTTAGTTAATGCAGCAGTTTTATAGTACAAATTTTTGCTGTCAGCAGAGGGATAGCAACAAAAAGATGAATGTTGAAATTTCCCATATTTTGGATGAATAACTCGAAATTTCCCTTATTTTCAATGTTGACTTAAGCTATATAAATTAATATTCAGATGTTAAGGTCTCCGTAGTCGCGCCTCCAAGCAGGAAACGGTGTAAATGATCCAGAATGCAGCAGCGAGGGTTGTCTTCAATGAGCCAAAAAAAGCTCATGTTACTCCTCTCCTCATCAGGTTACACTGGCTACCAGTAGCTGCTCGCATCAAATTCAAGGTACTGATGCTTGCCTACAAGACGACCACTGGCACGGCACCAACTTACCTAAACTCACTGGTTAAATCCTATGTGCCCTCCAGAAGTTAGCGCTCTGCAAGTGAACAACGCCTTGTGGTGCCATCCCAAAGAAATTCAAAATCACTCTCACGGACCTTTTCCTGGACTGTGCCCAGCTGGTGGAATGACCTCCCAATCTCAATTCGTACAGCTGAGTCTTTACTCATTTTCAAGAAACATCTAAAGACTCATCTTTTTCGCCTGCACTTAACCTACTAACACCAGTACTTTTTCTTTTCTTGTCTTTTACATTTACTTAAAAAAAAAAAAAAAAAAAAATGTATATACACCTGGCTATGCGTTCTATACTAGACTAATTGAGACTTGTCATAGCACTTGTATTCTGTTGTTGTTCTCTTGTTGACCTGACTGCTTCTATTGTTCTCATTTGTAAGTCGCTTTGGATAAAAGCGTCTGCTAAATGATTAAATGTAAATGTGTAAAGTTAATCCATTCTCATTTTATTTTACCCATGGCGATTATGTGTTGCGCTATTACACCCCACAATACAGCAGCGGTTGAAAATGGTTAAAATAGATTTTTAATTAATCAAATTAAGACACACGGATGAGAGGGAGTATGTCTAAACACTGCGCAGTAATCCGGGTGGCAGTTAAGGAGGCAGTCAACGTGGCGGCCACGCCAAGTAATGATGTCACGACGCCCAAGCCCTATTAAATGCAGCCTTGGTGAGTAGAAGATGCTTCTTTTAAAAACGTTTAAAAATCTTACTGACCCCAAACTTTTGAACGATAGTGTATGTTGCCCCCTGTGTATAGCTAATCTGGATTGCCTAGGAATAGAGTTTGTGATATGACATGATTTCTTTATATTGTTACTGTCAGATACTACACCTGAGATGGAAGGTCCTGTGAATCCACCCCCATCGCCGGGCATAACATTCACCTTGGAGATTGAAAATCTTTCTTTTTTGAGACCCCAGGAGCCCAAATTCAGACCCAGAACAATAAAACCCACAGAAGAGGTGGGAGTTCAAAGGAGGATTCTTTATATTACCAAACTGCACAGAGAGGAAGAGTAGATATGATCTGCAAGATTAACCACAATCTGATGTGATCTGACCAGCTCAGAGAAAACCAGTGTTGAGCTTTTGAAGCACAGCAGCTGTGGTCAAAGAGTTTTCGTGTGTTCGGAGCGGGATCGCGAATCATTTTAGTCAGTTTGGAGTTCGAAGCAGGATCGCAAATTATTGAGTCAGTTCGGGATTTCAGAGCGGGTTCGTGAATCATTTGAGTCAGTTTGGGGATCGTGAACGATTTGAATCAGTTTGGGAGTTCGTATAGCGGGTTCGCGACTCATTTGAGTCAGTTTGGCAATTCGGAGTGTGAATCATTTGAGTCAGATCGGAAGTTCGGAGCTGGTTCGCGAATCATTTCAGTTTGGAAGTATGGAGCAGGTTCGCAAATCATTTGAGTCAGTTTGGGGATTGCCAATCATTTGAGTCAGTTCGGAGCGGGATCGCGAATCATTTGAATTAGTTTGGGAGTTTGTAGTGTGTTCGCAAATCATTTGAGTCAGTTTGGGAGTTCAAAGCGGGTTCGCGAATCAGTTTAGGAGTCATCTTGGGAGTTCGGAGCAGGTTCACAAATCATTTGAGTCAGTTTGGGGTTAGCTGTATATGGATAGGCATTTTTAAATAGTTTAGTAGCTAGTTCTAATAACGTTTTCCACGCGTGTTTATGTGTGATATGTGAAATCATATTTTTTGTTTTAATGATGTGCCTAGTATATTCAAAAACTAAACAAATCGTGCCTAAAAAGTGCATACATCTCCGCTAATATAAAGTTACATGTTGAAGTCATACTAGTGCACGTGGCGCGTGTGCATTTTTGAGTGTGTTCTTTCACTGCATTATACGGTGTATTAAAGGTTTAGTTCACCCAAAAATGAAAATTATGTCATTAATAACTCCCCCCTTATGCTGTTCCAAACATGTAAGACCTCCTTTTATATTCGGAACACAGTTTAAGATATTTTAGATTTTGTCCGAGAGCTCTCAGTCCCTCCATTGAAGCTGTGTGTACGGTATACTGTCTAGAAAGGTATGAAAAACATCATCAAAGTAGTCCATGTGACATCAGAGGGTCAGTTAGAATTTTCTGAAGCTTCGAAAATACATTTTGGTCCAAAAATACCAAAAACGACAACTTTATTCAGCATCGTCTTCTCTTCCGTGTCTGTGTGAGAGAGAGTTCAAATCAAAGCAGTCTGGATATCCGGTTCGCGAATGAATCATTCAGTTCACCAAATTGAACTGAATCATTTTAAACGGTTCTCATCTCTAATATGCATTAATCCACAAATGACTTAAGCTGTTAACTTTTTTTAATCTGTCTGACAATCCCTCTGAGTTAAAACAAACCAGTATCTCGGAGTAATTCATGTACTCAAACAGTACACTGACTGAACTGCTGTGAAGAGAGAACAGAAGATTAACACCGAGCCGAGCCAGATAACAAACAAAACATTGACTCGTTCACGAGTCAAGAACCGTTTCTGTCAGACGCGTCCGATTCGTGAACCGAGGAGCCCATGATACTGCGCATGTGTGATTCAGCGTGAAGCAGACCGACACACAGAGCGTCTGAACTGAACTGATTCTTTTGGTGATTGATTCTGAACAGATTCTGTGCTAGTGTTATGAGCGCGAAAGAACCGGTGAACCGTTTTCTTCAACCGGTTTATTGAATCGAACTATCCGAAAGAACTACTGGTGATCCGAACACTGATGCAACCGGTTCTTCACTCGTGAACGAGTCAGTCTATTGTTCGTTATCTGGCTCGGCTCGGTGTTCATCTTCACAGCAGTTCAGTCATTGTACTGTTTGAGTTCATGCATTATTCCGGGATATTGGTTTGTTTTAACTCGGAGGGAGTGTCAGCCACATTAAAAAAAGTTAAGACTTAAGTCATTTGTGGATTAATGCGTATTGGAGATGCGAACCGTTTAAAACTATTCAGTTTGATTTGGTGAACTGAATGATTCGTTCTCGAACCAGATATACTGCTTTGATTTGAACTCTTTCTCACAACAGACAGGGAAGAGAAGACAATGCTGAATAAAGTCGTCGTTTTTGCTATTTTTGGACCAAAATGTATTTTCGATGCTTCAAAAAATTCCAACGGACCCTCTGATGTCACAAGGACTACTTTGATGATGTTTTTCTTACCTTTCTGGACATGGACAGTATACCGTACACACAGCTTCAATGGAGGGACTGAGAGCTCTCGATCTAAATCTAAAATATCTTAAACTGTGTTCCGAAGATAAAAGAAGGTCTTACATGTTTGGAACAGCGTAAGGGTCAGTTATTAATGACATCATTTTTGGGCGAACTAACCCTTTAAAATGCATTTATGAATGCATGTGAATGATCACAAAATTCAAGCTATGGGGTTAGAAAATATATATTTATATCATTTTATGTAGTTGATCAATATCACACGAAGAGTGCCATTTCAGTTTTTCTCTAAAAATCAGCATGAATAAAATGTGGTATTAAGTTACTACAAACAATTTAATTACAAATACAAAATGCTGCAGAATAATGTAATATATGAATGAATAAATGCCTAAAGAACCTTTGTGCCAAAAGGGTTCTTTCTTGTCATTATAGAACCTTTTTAGCATAAAAGGTTCTTTGGAATTGAGTAAAGAACCCTATGGTTCTATATTGAACCCCAATTAACCCTTTTTTTAAGAGTGTTGTCCAGTGTTGGGACGCAGTTACTTTGACAGTAACTAATACTGTAACGCATTTCTTTTTAAATAAATGAACTCTGTTACCGTTACCATATGGTGCATTGTCCGTAAACACAAAGACACACCGGGGGCTTGTTTCCGTTTATTCAAGTATGTGTGGCAGTCATGGTGAGTCAATGCGAGCACATAAGTATCAGATAGTTATTGAATTCTGAATAAGAGAAAAATGTATTATTTCTAAATAGTGGTGTTTTAATTAAATCCCAAAGCCCCAAGTGATCACGGGTTTAGAGTCTGAACAAATTCAACTCATTGCACAGGTTCTGCCAAGAGCAGACATTCACACAACATAAGCATTAACATGAATGTGAAAAACAACATGCTCAAACATGGCTAAATGGGATAATTTCACAAAATTGTGTCAAAAGGCACATTTATAGTGCAGAAGAATTGATTTTGATAAATAGGTTTACAACTTTTTGTGACGAAACACGTTCACAAAGTTTTATTGTAAGGTGCATTTTGTAAGACAGATAATTGCATTGTAACAATGGGGCCATGAATAGGTTCTTCTTTCACAGAATACAAAAATAAATGATTAAAACAGTCAGGCGGAGTCTGAGGAATGCTGAAAGTTTAATAAAAGAAAGGAAAAACAAAAATACAGGTTTAGTAGTAGCAATTGAGTAAAATGTGTTAAACTTCACATCTAAATCGCTAAGACAGAACAACCAGGATTTATGAATGTGCCAGCTTTCAATACTACTTTAAAAAGAGAAAAACCCCAGTCTAACAATTTTTTTTAGAAAAAAAAACAACAAAAAGTTAAATATAAATGCACATGGCTGAACACAAGAAACCACGAACATAGCATAAGAGACAGATGAAGAGATATTTCGGTTTATTTCTTCGTTCCGTTACTCTGCGCTTTGGCTTTCTCCTTTTCCAAATATTTCTGATGAGAAAAAGAACATTTGTTTTCGAACACGAACAAAACAACAAAAACACTGAACAAGGACGAATAGGTCAGTGTAATAATGCAATAAAAAAGACATGTAAATCAACAAGCTACAATACATAAACTAGATAATCTTATGCTTTAACAGTCAGTGCATTACAAGTGACAGAATGTTAAATAACCATAATATTAATAGGTGAGGATGGAAATAATTATCACCTTAAGTTTATCATAGTGTCCTTGGCTGCTGCAGTGGATCTTCTTAGCGGTGTCTTCATTGGAGTAAAACAGAAAGCAGACTCTGCAATAGTATCCCATCTTCACAAACTCCACACCTGAAAAGGGTCAAATGGGATTCATTAAGAGACTTCTTACAAGCAATCTATCATGACTAGACTGCACGAGGGAACAAACAGTGATCAAAGGCCAATATTTTGGCCCTGATTTAGTGCCGTATTTATTTTGAGATTTGAATCTGTATTTAGCAGACTAAATCCAGAGCTTGGTTATGTCAAAGCTTGTTATTTCTTTTCACAAAAGCAAAGTTATCTTACCCACTGGGACATTAGGATCATATTGCCCAAGAGTAGCATGGCTAATGTCGAGCTTTATTTCAGGCGCTGCTGTTGTAATAGGTTTTTCCTCGGTCTTCACGCTCTTCTCTGATTCAATAACAGGGGGAGCAGCAACAGTCTCTTCATCTTGAGGCTCCTGGGCAAAGGAAAGCAGAGACTAAATTAAGTGCTGGCAGTGTGAAAGCATTTATAAGAATCGTATGGATCCAGTCTGGACTGAGATCACAGTCAATACAGGAGTCCACAATCCATAACACTTCCCCCTGTTGTCTCTGCCATCAAAATCCACAGACATGCTTGTTTAGAGCTGTTTTGTAAGCTTTTAACCCATGCTTGATCTGTGCATTTTTCTCTTCTGATCCAGGTGAGATAACTTCTTCACTGGAGGGAACGTGATTATGGACTTTTGGTCATTTACTGGTTAATAACTTCATAACTGCATTTGTGCTTTATTTCATAAAATGTTAATATTATAATGGCAAATGCAAGTGTCTGATCATATATTACGTACAAATACCAACTCTGACAACACAGTGTTTAATTATCCAGAAAGTGGTAGTGCTTTTGGACATACAAGGTTTCTGCCTGATATTGATGATATGTAAATTTGTTGTTTTATCATCACCAACAACAAACCTTTGAACATGTGATGGATGTTTATAATAAACGTGTAGCTTTTCTTCTCACAAGACATTAACTGATGGCCTGCAGTGGTGTGGATTAATGTGATGTTTTTATCAGCTGTTTTGACTCATTCTGATGGCACCCATTCACTGCAAAGCATCCATTGCTGAGGAAGTGATGTAATGCTACCTTTCTCCTAATCCGTTCCCATTGAAAAGGGAAATCTCACTTATGGATAGCATGCAACCCTCCAAAAGGAATGACAAACATACTATTCGTGTTATAAAGAAAAACACTGAGGTCACTCACTGGTTCAGTCTCCATATTCTGGTGCTCTGATGTGTCTTTGCTTTGTTCCTCCTCTGGCTCAATCTTCAGTTCATCAAGGGTTTCTGCTGAAACATTTTGGCTTTCCTTCTCTTTCTGAATCTCCACATCCTCAGCTTTATCAGAGACCGGCTCTTCCACTTTCATCTTCTTGACAGAAGGTTCTTCCTCTTTCTTATCCTTACTTTTGCCAGAGGAGTTGCTCTGGGTTTCAGACTCTCCGGAGCGCTCCCTCTTGAGCGGCCGTTTGTCCTCAGGCTCTGGGCTTGGAGGTCTGTGTCTGTGAGAAGATTATATCGTCAAAATATATGCCATTCAAGATCCTTTGGGAAGAGAAAAAAGGCAATCTGAATTTCCAACTGACCCATGTTTGAGTTGCTTATATTTCCTGCTCACGTAGACAACGAGTCGTTTGCCTTCGAATTTAGGTCGATTTTCCTTGTAGGCCTCTGCCATTTTCTCAGCATCTTCTCCTCTCTCCATCTCAATGAAGCACTGAGCAAATATACCACAGATATCATTAAACCCATATTAATATCGCATGTGTATCCACCAGAAAGAGTGACAACTTTACATTACCTCACTGCGCAATCGATTCAGAAAATATCTCTTAATTTTTCCAAAAGGTTCTGCGATTTTCAGAAGCAATGCATCCGAGCCTTTGAAGGGTGGAATATTACGAACGTAGATGACTCTGCCGCTCTGTAGATATTGTACATAAACATTAGTGTTAGATTCTGCTCCTTTTAGATTCACAGGCAGGATTCAGGGAGAGTTCACCCAAAAATGTAAATGTGCTGTTCATTTCAACCAAGATGAAGATTTTTTGCTACAACTGTGGTCTTTGGTGATTCATACAATGCAAGTGAGCATATGCCCGTTTAAAAAAACAAAAAAAAAAACACGTATCAAGGAAGACAAAATGACTCTTTGTGGCTCCTGACGATATATACTGCGGTCTTATGAAGCGAAACAATCAGTCTGTGCAAGAAGATTATTTGGTGAAGTGGTTTAACTAGTTTCTTGCACAGACCGATCGGTTTGCTTCATAAGACCTCAGTATATATCATCAGGAGCCATAATTATTAATTTGTTTTAAGAAACGTACAGAATTCTATTTTTATGAATCACCAACGACTACTGGATTCAGCTAAAAATCTTCTTTAATGTTCTACTGAAGAAAAAAAGTAAACTATATCTTGGATGACCTGAGGGTGAATAAATTGACTGCAAATTTAAATTTTTTTGGGTGAACTATCCCTTCAATAAGCCCAAGTCTCACCTGGATGGTTGGATAGGTGTGTGAATGATAAACCTTCACAGGCTTTCCACACACAGATGGTATGACATTTCCACTGTAAAAACTAGCCATTGCTCTTGCCTCTTGTTCACTGGAGAGCTCCAGAAAAGCCTAACAAAGATGACAAGAAAAAAAAATAGGCAGAATGACAAAAACATTCCCTCAGTTTGTCAATGCATAATAATCATTTATAAATGTACTATTAAATTATCTAGCATTGGAAATGTATGTGGATAGCTAAAGTTAAACTGCTGTGAGGTGGCCAAAACAAAACATCTGAGCTGTTACCTCAGGCCTTATGTCCAAAACCAGGTGCCGCACCACTTTACCAAATGGCTTTGCAAGAGCAAGGACTTCATCCAGATAACCGTAGCCACGTTTAAACCCAACAACATTTACAACTCTCAATCCCTACAATGAGAAAGTACACAATCAGTAAATCAATGTTCAGCCATTAGCTGCAAACTACTAAAATACACTTTCAAATATGTAAGAAATAAGTGACTTACTCCACTATCCTTGGAGCTTCCTGAAACATACAAGATGAGATAAGAAATTATTTAAATGGATGAAAAACAGAAAAAGCATGTTCGATCAGCATCTATTCACAAAGGCTGAATTTATTTGATCATAAATGCAGTAAAAACAGTTATATTGTGAAATATTAATACAGTTCAAAATTACAGTTTTCCTGTGATGTAAAGCTGTATTTTCAGCATAATTTCTCCAGTCTTTATAGTGTCACATGATCTTCAGAAATCATTCTAATATGCTGATTTGATGCTCAAGAAATATTTCTGATTATTATCAATGTTGAAAACAGTTGTGCTGCTTAAAATATTTGTGGAAACCATGATACTATTTTCAGGATTCTTTTAACATAGTTTAACGTAACAGTATTTGTTTTAAAATGTATTTGTTCGTCGCAATGTAAGAGTCATTAATGCCACTTTTAAGAAATCCTTGGTAAATTTAAGAAAATAATATCTTACTTGCCACTTTTTGAATGGTAATGACCATTTTTGGTTAATTAAACATTGATTTAAATGTTTGCGTGTCATGTTCTCTTCTGTTTGTTCTAGCTGGTTAAAACGGACAAAGTCAGAGAGCACTGACATTGAGATTTCACTGATAATGATTGTATCTTTATTTTAATTTATCACTGTAGACTCAATTGTCACGGACCACTGCTAAAGCCATCGTAGTTGCTCAAGTTCAGTACCTGATGTGTTTTTAGATTTGGACTTTGAGTCTTGTTTCTCAGCATCCTCCTCCTCCGCTAGCTCATCAAGAGTAACAAACTCATCTATA
Source organism: Carassius auratus (assembly GCF_003368295.1). Taxonomy (NCBI): domain Eukaryota; kingdom Metazoa; phylum Chordata; class Actinopteri; order Cypriniformes; family Cyprinidae; genus Carassius; species Carassius auratus. Next base: position 8,682,700 of record NC_039281.1, on the reverse strand, counting down.
TTCTCAGGAAAATCCACTTCGTTTTCACCCTCCTAGAAGCAGATACAGAAAGAGGCAACAGAACTGCAGGTTAAAACAGTGAAAAACATGCAATTTCTATGAATAATAGTAGCTCACTCTAAAAGAAGAAAAAAAAAGAATATTCACGCTGTGATGACTAGTAATAAGGGCTGTCAAGCTCCAAAGAGGACAAAAGCGGTGCTTGTTGCAAAGCACATTTGTGAATTATGGGCGGAGCTATCAAAACAGGGGTGTGATCCTTTTGGTTAGGGGTGTGTTTGTTTTGGTCATTTCCATGTCAACAGCATTTCTCAGAAATCACTTCTCTACTGTAATTGACTGTACCATATATGGTAAATAATGGTAAATGTTTTATTACTATAAAACTATAAAAAACAATTAAATGACATTCCCAGAAGTCCCTACATTACATTTTTAATGGCCAGGTGGCCAGGTTTCCACTGTATATTTAACATTACTTTGACGTTGCAGTGTACTTTTAATTAAGAGGGTGAGTAAATGATAATTTAAAATTTTCAATGAACTATCCCTGTAACAAAGGATTAGGCAGGTTCATTTTTAAAGATTATGTGTTAAAGCTCCTGCCTGCTCTGCATTGTCCTCTTCAGCACCCTCATCTTCAGGTTGCTCTTCATTCTGTTCCTCAAGGTCTTTATTAGGATAATCAGAGGTGCTCTCCTCCTGCTCTGCTTCAGATGCTGCAGGTTCCTCCAGCTCAGTCTCTTCCTGTTTTTCACTAAAGTCCTCTTGGTTCTCTGTGGTTTCTGCATCATTGGAGGCATCTCTGGCTTGCTGCGCTTCGGGGTCCTCCTCATCCCCTACATTGGTGTCTTCAATATCTTCTTGTTCTTCAGTGGCTTGCTCTGGATCACAGGATAGTTCGACATCATCTGCTTCATCAAAACCCTCTTCGTCTCCATCACGTGCTTCCATAACATCAGCTTCTTCATCCCCGGACACACCGCCAAGGGCTTCTGCTTCCTTAGGCTTCGGCTCCTCTTCTTTGTCATCAGAGCTCTCTTTGGATTTGGAAGTAGAGGAAGACCTCTGAGACTTTGATGAAGGTTTATCACCCGTTCTGCTGGTGGCACTGCTGCTAGTGCTGCTGTTCTTACGGGGAGGTGGTTCCCTTACTTGTTCGCCCTTGCCTGGTGGGACCCTGGAACATCAAACAGATTTACGTCACATCTGATTTGGTTTCCTTTTTAAAGATACAAGCGTTTTCCCTGGATAAGAAGGACAACTTACGTTAGAGTCTTATACTTTGTGCAGATGTTCAGTCGAATGGATCTTTTATTGATAGTCAAAGAATTGATGGTGTAGTACTTCACCAACATCTCTGCATCCTCAGGATTGCTCATTTGAACAAATGCCTGTTTTAGAAGCAGTTAAAGTGAGAAAGAGTTCAGAAGCGATCGCTGTCAATTACCCACAGCATGTTTGCAGTGTAAAATTAAGACAAATGTGGCCTCGCTGAGTTATAAATCAGTTAAAAATTCTGATTTGTTAGCTTCACAAAAGACAAAAGTCCTGTCTGTGTTGTCAACAACAATAAAATATGCACGATCACTGCCATTTATTACTATATATGGTTATAGTGGAACATATGATTAAGTTATAATTTTTCCATTCACAAAATGAAGGCAATGAACAAAACAATGTGGAGAAAACGCCTGGATTATTTTCAACTATGTTAACAGTATTTCACTTGTTTTTGGAGATGTTTGAGCTATGATTTCTGTAGTAAAAAAAAAAAAATTTAGAGAATAATGCAGGTGTATCTTTGAATGCAATATTAAGTCAGAATATCAATGTTAAACAATATGAATGAAGTTTTTGTTGACGCTGTTTTAAAATGATTTTCCTTCGCTATAAAACACATTACCGAGATAATTGTTTAGTTTTACCCATCCCTAAAAGAGATCCGTGAACTAGGATGTATTTTAGAGATGCATGCTGCATACGTATCTTACCTCATCGTTTAGAAAGAGATGTTTCTCAACTGTGCCAAATCTACGAGCTATTGTGAGGAGCTCCATTTTCTTCTCACCACCTCGTGGTAAATTGGAGAAAAACACCACCTGGCTGACTCCTCTCTTCACAGGCCTAGTTTCTCTGTCCGACCTTCCACTTTTCTTTATTGATAAAGCAAATAAGCTTTATAGAACTGATTGGTTGATTTTCTTAACTTCTTTCCATTGTTAAAAGAAACATTCGTACCTCGATTGCCATCAGTTCCTTTGACAAATAAATGTGTATCTCTTTCCCATGCAAAATGGCAGGTTTGCGTTGGTAATAATTAGCCATGGCCAAAGCCTCCTCATGAGTCTGCATCTCCAAAAAAGCCTTTGAAAAACACCAAATTATCAATGTAATAAATCAGCTTTATGCCATTATGCACTCAAACCAGATTGCAATTACAGTGCATACGAATTCCAAACTGAGGTAAAATGACATTGTAATGACCTTTGATCTTGAATGAGTGTTCATATATGTACAGAACCTACCTTGTTATTCAGGATTAGATGTTCACAGATGGTGCCAAAGGGTTTTGCCAAGGCAAACAGGCTGTTTGGTGACATTGGTTTCCTTTCGTATTTTGCCACGACAACCCTACTTCTTATCTTAAACAAAAACATTTATGAGTGTACAAGCACCAAGATAACCATCAACAGATCCCAAAAACATCTCAATTATAATATATCAGTATATTAATTGTGGGAGCATTTTCAGTGCAACAGAGCTGATGGACTGATTTTAAAGGTGCAGTATGTAATAACTGACAGATAGCAGTTAAAGTGGGTATTGGAAATCTTACATTTCAAAGTAGAATAACTGACTGTAGCATTGTCATCAAGTATGTGAACATTAGATTAAGGATGTAACGATTCACTCAACTCAAGATTCAATTGAGCATTTTGATTTTACGCTTCGATTCACGATTTTAAATTTTTTACAAAATGAAATTTAAGACAAATTATAAATTAAAGGCATCTTTATTATTGCTTGGACAAAATACTGTGCATTTCTTTGTGAAATTGTAATATAACATTATAACAATATACTAATATAGCACTTGCATATTAACACGCTTTTGTTGTTTTCTTATTGCTTTTATTTTCCTCATTTGTAAGTCGCTTTGTCTAAAGGTATCTGCTAAATAACAACATTTAAATATGTAAATGTAAATAACAAGTCCCAAATCAAATAATTAACACAAATACAATAAATCTCTTCATATAAACAAAGGCTTTTTCTTTGCTCTTTGCATTTAAAATTAGAGGCAACCACTGCATTTCAATCATGATCCAAACAAAGATGCTGCATACATGCAACATGAGCAGTTTTTAATCTAAATTAGATTGTATAATTTTGAAATCTGAAGCAAAAACAGAATGGTTTGACTTGAGTTTTTTGAAACTATACATAAAAATATCTGCATGAAACAGAGAGCAAACGAGCTGAACGAGACGCAGATTCACTTTCTGCCAGCAGGTGGAGCTTAAAGCGTTTCCTTGGTTACCACTGTAAACAAAGCAGTGCTGCACTTATGAACTTTAATATGCATTACACAGAGGCAAGAGGAAAAGGAAAAAATACCATTCTAAACTTTTCTAAAGACAGTAAGTTCCCCTCAGACATACATTCCTATAAACTCCTACCCCTAAATGAATCACGATTTGTCTAGCATCTGTTTTGAATCGTCACATTTTAATAGCTTGTTAACCGTTACATCCCTAGCAAACATACTATGGTATTTTATACGTTAATGCAGTCAAATTACATACAGCACTTTCATAATTTTAACAAAACTTTAGTACATTATTACCTTGGGTAGTGGTGTTGAATAGGAAGTCATTTTACTTGTCATTCCCATACTGGAACTAGATCCTGAAAAAAAGTGATTTAAATGACCCAAATTAGCCCGTGCATCAAAAGAAAAGTTCACCGTATTGTTTTGTGTTAAACCCACAGGAAGACAAATAGAATCCAGATTGCTCAAGTACACAGAATGAAAGTGGATTTCTGATTCAGCAAAATTATTTGCTTGTAGACAGATAGCAGAAAGGATGTCCGCTGTGGAAAGTAATTGTTTTAGACCAGACTACATCCTCTCACTGATTTATTACCCCAGTTGGAGCTCATCCCTGTACTTCGTAGACCGGCACCAATTGGAGCTGCCCCCAACAAGCCATCTGAACGACTCTTCGTGTCCAGGGAAAGGGACGTCGACCTGAGAGGAATTTATTTTTAATGCTCTAAAACAACTATTTTATTCATAAAAAGCAGGATGCATCATCCTTATGAAAGAAGTGTTTGGAAAAACTACTAGTAACTTACTTGTGACTAGAGGGCAATTGAGGATCCCAGTCCGGGTACCTATGAAACGACAGGAAAAAGTTAAAAGCTCCTTGAAATGCTGAGCTCTTAACGTTGAACACTTGAATGACAAATTCAGTTTTAAAGACTGCAAGAGCAAATGTTAGCAATCATGTCTAGAAGTCATACATGACAACTTTTTAATGCAAAAAATTACAGGAACTCCTATTTGATAATCATATCAGAGGTTACATTTTAGGTTACAAACAGTCATGTTCTTTATATTTGTGACCATTGACCACAAAACCAGTCTTAAGTGTCAATTTTTCTAAATTGAGATTTATACAGCATTTGAAAGCGGAATAAAATGGATGGTTTATTAGGATCTTACAATAGTTGGCCAAGATACAACTATTTGAAAATCTGGAATCTGAGGGTGCAAAAAAAATCTAAATAATGAGAAAATCCCCTTTAAAGTTGTCCAAATGAATTCTTTGCAATGCATATTACTCCTCAAACAAAATTAGGTTTTTAAACATTTACAGTGGGAAATTTATGAAATATCTTCATGGAATATGATCTTTACTCAATATCCTAAATATTTCTGGCATAAAACGTGTAAAACATTAATAATTTTTACCCATACAATGGTTTATTTTTGGTTATTGCAACAAATATACCCCTGCGTTTTTAAAACTGGTTTTGTGTTACATGGTCACATTTGTATTTCAACTGTACTTTTATATTAAAAGTAGGCTTGAAAGACTGCAATTAAATAAGTAAAAAGTTAATAAAAGGCTCATCTTCATTAAGCAATTTGGAGGGGCCAACTTTGATTCATATTAAAAATCACTAGAGGGTAAATTTAAAGGTTCCATTCACCCCAAAATACTGTCACTTCATGGAAAGTGATTATAAAGTGGAATTCCACCTCTATTGGAGGCCAAATTTAGTCTTGTTTCTAAATGACACGTGTGAATGAACAGTTTATCAATTTTCAGAAGAGTCCACTTACATTTGCAGAAGGACTCTGCGGTTTTCCGAGTGACGAATCCCATTCGTGTGTTGAGTCCATTCCTTCACAAACACAGGAAAGGATAAAAAAAAAAAATCTTAATATACTGAAACAACATTGCTTGTAAGTGACAGTGAATCAGCTGTGATTTCTAAACAGTTCAAGGCTTGACATCTGGTTCAGAGCTAACTTGACAAGCTGTCCTTTCTGAGTACTGGAATGGATCTGAAATAAGCTCGGCATACTATCTGTCCTAACTGGATCCAAGCATAAAGCCAGAGAGTCAGTAATAGAACTAACAACAGTTCATACTAGATTTTTTGTAAAGCAACTTGACGCTAAGCAAAACTAAGAGGTGCTGATTTAAATGCAACAAATTATGTTTAAAGAAAGTCTTCTTCAATGAGCAGGACTCAAGAAGAAGGAAGTGTGTGTGCAGAGGTCAAGCGGCTTGAATTACTCACCATGACAGAGTGCACATCAAAATCACAAAGGGAGCACACATGGGGAAACATGAGGGGCATGACTCCCAAGAAATCCTGCACTTTTCCCTGAGACGGGGTGCCCATTCTTCTCTGCATGAACATGTCGTCAGATGCCGATGACGTCGACATGCCAAGGCTGCGGTAGGAGTCATGGGAAAGATCAGAATACTGGCGGTCTCTGCCGCTACCGCTGCTGTAATCTAACATGTCGTATCCACGACCGGACGAGTCTTGCATGGAAGTATAACCGAAGTCGCCTTGCGAGCGGCTTTGAGCCTGTCCTCCGGAACGGTCCAATCTTCCGCCTTGGGAGCCGCCCCAATCGTCTCGGCCGCCTCTGTACGAAGTCTCAGAAGAAACAGTTGACATATCGCCAGCCATGCGGCGGCCGGTTTCCATCTTGCGGTTCTTAAGTTGCATGATAAGATGGGGCAAGGTCTCCACACTGATGTTCTCCTCTGGGACCTGCGCCAGCGCGTCCAGATCGGTGGGCGACAGGCCTAGGCTGGCGAACAGTTTCATGGTATTGCTAATGTGGCTGCCCGCCCGGCGGGACAGCTGAGAGTCGTGGTCTTTTACCTCCCCTCCACCCAAACCAGACATGCCATGAGACTGGGAAGAAGAGCCGTAGGGGTCCGAGTGCGTCTCGCCCATACTAAAGTTCAAAGTCTCGGCAGCTGCCAAAAGCCCACGGCCAACAGCAAAGCCTTTCTGAGCATCATCACCGGTCAGTTTCTGGGACATGACGGCGCTCTGGATGAGTGGAAAAAGAGAGGAACAAAGCGAATTTAAAAAGTCCCCAGAAAGACAATCCGTCGATTTCTAAGCCTGGATCGAGAAAAGAGAGCTCCTCCAGAATGAAACAGGTCTGCAGAAACACAATGGAGCAATGATTTCTAGCATGCTCGCGAAATGGTTAGCAGTGGCATAGGAAAGCAAGACAGTGAGCTCCACAAATCCATACAATGCAAGTAACAGAAGTCAAAATTATTTACAAATGACAGAGGTACAACATGGACAGTCTGATACACTGACCAAATAATGACGATTTAAAGGTACCATGAAGAGCAATAGTACAATAGAGTTTTGAAGGAAAACAGAGCCTGAATCAATTTTAGAGCCTTTAATGTGGATGGGAAAGAGAGGGAAACATTGTAGATTCTTGATCAGGAGAGAACCAAGGATATAGTGTTCATGCCTCTTAAGTTGTACTGCATGACCAAAAACTACAAATCAGAAATCCATGAAAGAAAACAAATTTGACTGTAATAAAGCTAATCAACTTTGGCGCATAAATGCAAAAATAATTTGGAATCAAAAGGTCTTGATAAAGCCAATGGTCGAACTCAAGTGAAACAAATGAGGGTCCAAAGAGAGCCAGGGGTTTTCTGAACAAGATATGTATGCTCGTCCAAAGAAAAGTGCAATTTTATACACATTAACTGTGACTTGAAACTGTGGTGTTTATAATGGAAAAGCCCAAATAGAAATCATCCAAAATGGAAAAATATGAGCATAATGGTGTCTCATTTGACAAGCTATTTATTTGTATTATTTTATTCAAAAGAGTGTCATCTCTGCTTTTGGAAAGCTGAAATGAGAAAAGTGTGTATTATGAAACAGGCTGACAAGTATCAATATCAAACCAGTGGCTATTGTGCAGCCAAAACACCAAAAATAGACCAATTTTCAATTAAAAACAAAAAACAAAACTGCTTAACACAGAGAAACAATAAGTTCTGATGGGCTGTATGCATGAATGAAACATGTACAGGGATATGCAAAAACAGGAGGTTTTTTTTTTGGTTGGGGAAAACGTAATTAAAAACTAAAAAAATTAAGAAAAGTATCTAACATATCTTTAAACCAAACTCATAACTCACAATTATATTTGTGACCACACCATTATAAAAAGTATAGTCCTGGTACTTGCTTCTGATTGGTCAGTACAGTTCCAGCCAATTATCACTGTGCAACATCTACCGCAGATATCTTTTTTTTTTTTTTTTTTGCATATAAATTATATATATATAACATACATTAGAGTGGAAAAATGTCACATAGAAAAATTATAATTACAGTTCTTCCCCTCACTACAGCCTGTAAGTACACAGAACTGTACCTTTGTCTTTTTTTCCCTCCTTTCAAATACAGCTGGCTTCAAATCAAAGTTTGTAATGTTGTTAATCACCTCATAGCTGGATTGTTTGGGGGAAAAATTATTGGGTAAAACAATTCCGTAACCATGAATGCTGAAAAAGGGAACCATTCACTGTAATCTGAGAAGTGCAGAGGATCTGTATGCATATTTTCGGATGTTTGAATACTGTCTGAGCAAGTAATGCAATGCAAATTGATAACAACACCAGAAAGCATGGTGGGAAGATATACTAAACACATTAAAATAGCTACAGCTGAAAAAATATTTGTAAAATAAATGTTTTAAGACACGATTTATGAAGGCTAAAGTTAGTTTGAAATGATATGCATTAGTAAAGAGAATATATCAGCACAGCTAAAATCAAAACTGGAATCTGAGGCTTATTAAACATTATGCAAAATATGAATTAGAAACAATTGTGTAACCATGGCAATGCCACTGCTATCCAGATTCAGAGCAGATGAAATAAATGCACTATTACTACGACAATAACTTCCATTTCATTTTAGGACTGTATTCTTATATTAACCGCGAAATAGTGCACATAATTTATTTAGGCGAAGCATATAACGTTAAGTTAAACACAATGGGATGATAAAAAGGCACGCGACTAACGTGCACGACAAGGCCTTTACAGCAAACGTGCAATCTTTATCTAATAACGCTAGGCCAAAGTGTGCAACTTCTGGTTCATCATAGTCTGTTATTACAATACAAGTGGTGTAATATCACATATGTCACTCGAATGCACTGACTTACATTTTTTTTTATTTTTCTTCCCAACCTTTGGGTTGAAGTTCTTTTCGTCGCACAAAGTGAAACGCGAACAACAGCAAAGCTAACTGCGTGCGCAGAGCGTGAAGGCGGAAACGACTACGAAATAGTTTTTCACTTCCTGTGTTAAATTTCAAAATGAGAGTCCTAGTTGGATCGTCAAAACTAATACCCAAGTTTGTATTTTTCGGAGGAGGTGTACATCATTAGCTTGACCTGAATAGCATGTACTCAGCATTTGTGCTTTATACTAATAGCTTTCAGAAAATAATCTTCTTTAAAGGACAGTCAAGTCCTAGAATTGGTCTTCAGTTGAGGATAACGGTCAACCAAAATAACAAAAAAAAAAAAAAACACAAACAAACACAGAATTCATTGCTTATTGATGATTTACACCGAGATGTGACTGAACAAATGCTGTGTATTCAGTTTTCCAGACTGATCCATTCAGTGCAAGTGTGCAGAGACAGGTCCCGGTAAAACCCAATGATGCCTTATATGATGCCCTCTCAGACTTTGGGGAACTCCATGTGGTTTTGTAATGGTTTTTAACTTCAAACAACGTCATGATGCAGATAATTCCCCAGTGGCTCTGAATTATTTAGGAGCTCATAATATGCTCATTTATTGTCTTTCATCATTGAACCAGAACTAAGGTCCAGTTGTATTTGTGAACTGGCTCAACCGTTACTTCCTGAGAACTGACTGAAATTAATTCAAGAATTGAACATCAACACCATACATACAGTCCTACTTATGCTGGGAAAACAACTATTTTTTGTGTATTTTTGTTTGATACTAATACAATCTGTTAATTGCTTGTAATGTGTTATTGACTGTTTTACTGCTTTTATTTTGAAGTTATGTTTAGTTAGTGTTTGAATTTAACACTGACTACAAACCTGATTTAAAAAAAGTTGGGACACTACAAATTGGGAATAAAATCAATGCAATGATGTGGAAGTTTCAAATTTCAATATTTTATTCAGAATACAACATAGATGACATATCAAATGTTTAAACTGAGAAAATGTATCATTTTAAGGGAAAAATAAGTTGATTTAAAATTCCATGGCATCAACACATCTCAAAAAAGTTGGGACAAGGCCAGGTTTACCACTGTGTGGTTGAAATAAGTTGCAAATTGGTCCTTCTCTGGCCTCTTATTGCTACCTGTCCCAACTTTTTTGTAATGCGTAGCTCCAACGAAATCCAAAATGAGCCAATATTTGGCATGACATTTCAAAATGTCTCCCTTTCAATTTTTGATATGTTATCTATATTCTATTGTGAATTAAATATAAGATTTGTAAATTATTCCATTCCTTTTTTATTCACAATTTGTACAGTGTCCCAACTTTTCTGGAATTTGTACGGGTTTGTAGATAGAATGGAACTTAATGTATTACTAATTTGTAAAAAACAAACAACAAAAAGTATTAATCACAAATATATTATTACTGTATAAATAGTGGCTCATTAAGATGCGTCAAAGGATTAATGTACTTTAGTCATTAATCTTTGTTATTCTAACAACACTTTTTTTATTTCAACACAGATTTTATTTAAACACCACTAGACTGTTGTGACTGAATGAACCTAAATGGTATATTCTGTCGTTGTGTTTTCTTGTTCTTAAATTATGCTTTTTTTCACCCTTTAGTTTAATCGCTTATTACCATCTCCATCATAAACCCATTCATATATCCCATCCTCTTCCGCACAAGATTCGTGGTAGCAGGCCTTACAGTTGCTGCATCTGATCCACGCTTCAGAAGCTCTTGGATCGTCCCTCGAGCCGTGGTTTATGAAGCAGCCCCTGCATTTATAGGAGACGGCGGCTGTATTCAGTTCATTTTTTTGTTTAAAATGTTCATCATAAAGAAGGTATTCTGAGTTTCTTTGTAAATATGGTACTGTCTTTACACCCCTGTGACTCTTTTGTATGACCACAAAGTCTTTGAAGGATGCCACTTCAACAGCTGGAAGCTCATGAGAGCTGCAATGTGCAGCGTCTTCAGTGCATGGCGTGGTGCTTTCATGCCCAATGGAGGTAAACTCATTTATCGGGAACATTCCTGTTGTTCTGAACACATCCTTGGCTCTTTCCACAGTGGCAGTTTTCTTCCATGCTTCCATGAAAACAGAACAATGATGTGCTTCGGCCAACTTCATTCCCACACACTGCTGATTCCACTTGCGACTCGCTTCACACCAGTTGAGTTTGAGGCTCCTACACAGAGCTGGCTGCGGTGCAGGATAGCATATGACCTCCACATCGTTATGCTTCATGAGATTGAGGAAGCTGAGGTTGAAGACGTGGCTGCTTTGGCCATCGAGGAGGAGAAGGTGGGGCCTGGAGTCATCTTTCGGGAGCTGTGCCACAAACATTTCCCCCCACTCAAGGAACAGCTCTGCTGTTATCCAGCCATCATCTGATGCTCTCATGCACATGTTTTCATTCATGCACTCATTTCTCACCTTGATTCCTTTAGAAATGATAAGTGGAGGAGCAAACACACCACTGGCGTTGAATGCTGCTAGTATAGTTGAGGCTGTTTCCTCCTCGGTTGTGATCTGAATGCAGGGATCTTCTCTTTCCTCGACAGATTGTTGAGAGGAGAACACATCTTGTATTCCTGATACATCACACTTCCAAATATGTGAAGGGATGTCTTTGATTCCCAAAGCATCCAGGGTGATTTTGTAAGTTGTGAACCATTTCCCCAGCTCTTCTTCATTCATTCTTGTAGCTGGTGATGTGGTCTCAGGTTTCTTTATTTTCAAGCCGGGGTTTCGCTTCATAAAGCCCTCGAACCAGTAATAGCCCGCCTTTTGCTTCTCTTCTGAAAACCCTCTGATGCCATTTATCTTGGCGAACTCGAAAGCAAGAGACTGGACATCAGTCTTCCTCAACGAGAAGCCTCTCTCTGAAAGCGAGGCGAGAAGGCGCGCTAACTCCCGCTCAGATTCAACAGGGATGAATGGCTTTCTTCCAGATGCATGCTCGGATCCCTCGACGAGGCCTTTCACGCGTCTCTGAAGGGTCGTTTTCGGCACGTTCCACTTCCTTGCCAGCAATCGTAGTGCAGGCTTCTGCCCGGACTCAGCCTGTGCTTTATACTCATCTATTGCAGCTTTCATTCGCTCCTCACTCCACTGATTCATCTTTAGACCCTTTCTTCCTTTAAACGCACTTTGCATTTCCATTTTTCCTTGAAAAGATAAAAGTTGGAATGTTGTTCAATTGGGTCTAATATTCTGGCATCCCTATTACTCAGCTAATATTATTATATTTTGTGCAAATACACCTTCTAGACTGAACTAGAAATCATTTATTTATTTTTAATTTATTATTTGCTATATACACTCCCATTCATAAGTTTAGGATCAGTAAGATTTTTTTTTTAAAGTCTCTCATGCTCACCAAGGTTGCAATTATTTGATCATAACTGCAGAAAATAGAAATATTGTAAAATGTTATTACAATTTTAAGTATGTGTTTTCTATTTTTATATGTTCCTGTAATGCAAAGCTGAATTTCATCAGCTATTTCGCTCTCTCTCTCTCTCTGTGCTTGTGTGTGTGTGTGTGTGTGTGTGTGTATATATATATATATATATATATATATATATACATATATATATATATATATATATATATATATGTATAGAGAGAGAGAGATTATATGTTATCTTTTAACTATCTGACCAACAGTCTAATTCAAAGTACTCAAATCTTTTGACAAACATTTGACATTATTACATTAGCGTCCAATTTAGCACAGCTACAATGGAATTATTAGAAAACATCAGGCTTATGATCCATGACAAAGTAGTTCATATAAGATACTGAACGATCATGTTTCATCAGAAGAGTGTTGTGTCCCACATTAACAGATACCTGCTGTCCCACTTTACCTAACACGTTAAGCTAAGCTAAGTGGGTCACTACTTTAAATATCCTTACAAATAATCAAACGCAATTGCCCATGAACTGATTATTTTAAAAGCAGAAATACAAAATGAGTCGTTTTCAAATTAATCATCATATGCAGGCTTTTACGCAGAGTATTCAGCGCACTTACCATGTGCTTGTTGTGACCGATTGTGTTGACGCTTGGCCACGCCCACCACAGTGATGTCAGGCGAATGAAAACATAGAAATTATTCATGAATGTTAAAATATGATTGGCTCTTGGTGTTTTAAGGGCACTCCAGCGTGATATGTATTTGACCCACTTTACCTGATGTCCCACTTTTCAGACATCAATGTAAATATAGGTCCGAAATGCAAAGATCTGGTTTCCTGCGGGAAATGCAGACTGGTTTACATTAAAGTCAGGTTATGAAATACCCTAATTAATAAGAATTCAATATTAGAGGATGGAAAGGCCATGCAGAAAGTTTCTAAACGCAAAAATCAGTTTACAAGCCCTGACGTTTCTTAGTTATAGCATATAGCAGGCAGCATGGACAGTCCCAATAATGATGAAGATCAAGTATTTCAATCTCAGAAACAGTGTTTTTATTGTTAACTGAAATAAAAATTAATACAATTAATTAATTAAAATATAATTGCATTATATATATATATATATATATATATATATATATATATATATATATATATATATATATATATATACATATATATATATATATGTGTGTGTAATAAATATAAATTAATTACTTAATTAAAAATGGAAGATTTGGCAACTAAATGAAATAACCCATATTTTAAACAATTTTTATTAAATAGTAATAGGGTAAAACTTCAAAGACATCATTAATAGCCCTACACAATATTAATAACACTTTTGGTCTGTTTAAAATGTTCCTTGAACTGTGCTTGCATGTAGTTTATTCTGTTAAACCATTCACACTTACCCGGACCTTTTTACTCTGCTTTGTAATTTTTGCTCTGCTGACCTTTTACATTATTGACCTAAACCGCAATGCCAGTAGGTATTAAACCATGCAATGTCTAAATTATATTATACTAAAAACTTCCACAGCTATCTTTTATAATGTAATGATTTGAGTTGATTCCTTTCAAGTAAAGCCCCATAAACAGTGCTTTAAGGGCCTGTATGCACTGGTACCGCCACTTCCAAATATAGCTCTTGAGCGTACCACCACCTCCATGTGCCCAGAACGTGCTTTTAGCGTACCCGTACGTTCATTTGGACATCTGTTTTAATTGAGGTTTTACACAAAAATCATTTGAATCAGTTCGGGAGTTCGGAGTAGGATCGCGAATCATTTGAGTCAGTTCGGGAGTTCGGAGCGGGATCGCGAATAATTTGAATCAGTTCGGGAGTTCAAAGCGGCTTCGCGAATCATTTGAGTCAGATTGGTGATCACGAATCATTTGAATCAGTTCGGGAGTTCGGAGCGGGTTCGCGAATCATTTGAATCAGTTCGGGAGTTCGTAGCGGGTTCGCGAATCATTTGAGTCAGTTTGGGGATCGCAAATCATTTGAATCAGTTCGGGAGTTCGGAGCGGCTTCGCGGATCATTTGAATAAATTCGAGAGTTATACAGGGTTCGCGAATCATTTGAGTCAGTTCGAAGCGGGATCGCGAATCATTTGAAACAGTTCGGGAGTTCGTACCGGGTTTGCAAATCATTTGAGTCATTTTGGTGATCACGAATCATTTGAATCAGTTCGGGAGTTCGGAGCTGGTTCGCGATTCATTTGAGTCAGATTGGAATTTTGAATGCAGTAATGCAGTAGCTCTTTCTAAGGGTATTTTTCAAAATCCTTTTGCACATTTTATTTATGTTCAGTAGTTCTTTCTAGCTCAAGCAAATCCACAAACTAATAAAAGGATTTATTATTAAGGTTGCCTGTTGACTGCTGTATATAAAACCCCTTCAATATAGCTGTTGTTACCTCAGAGGATGAGGGGAGTCATCAGAAAAGAAAAGAAAAGAAAATATATATATATTTTTTTGTGTGGCTATAATAGAGTACCGGCACCTGTTTTGGGCCACTTAAAGCACTGCCCATAAATAAATAAATAAATAAATCATATATATTATTTAATGCAATTATATTTGCACATTTTATTTGCAATACAAAATAGAAATAAGTTACCTGTGAACTCCCAAGATAATAAATAAAAACAAATAATAATAATAATTGTAATTTGGACTGAAAAAAATAAACTGCTAAATGGTTATGTTGGTTAACTGGTAAACAATAACAACGTGCATTTTGCTTTTTTGAAATGATGTTTTAACGTAATAATCAGTCATATAGCTTGAATGGTCTTTTATTGAACTGTAAGTCATCATCTCGTGAAGTCACCAGCAGAGGGCAGAATAACACTATATTGCAGCAGTCAGGTTCAAGTTACTCCAGTCGGCTCGGTTAGTTATTGAGAAATTTTTTTCTATTGGTCAAAATAAACAGCTCTCTCACACTTGTTCATTCATTTAAGCAGCTTCATGAGGTGCATCCTGGGATGCTTTAAAATCATATTGAAGGAATATATAAGCGTTCACTGAAGCAGAAGTGTTTCAAGCTCATGAAACAATATGAATTCAGTGTAAAGTTTGCTCACCAGGCTGTACACTAATAAAGGCTACAAAAACATCTAAAGGTAAGATTAATTTGACATGCAAAGAGTGCTTCTCAACAGGACCTTTGTGGAGAAAATCAGGTGAAGAGGGTTAAAAAGCCCATCCTTCATCTCGCCTCTATAAATTGGGACATACCTCATCTATCCGCCTCCTTTATGTATTCATTTTGTGCATGTTGATTTGATTGCATGTTTAAATGAATATTCACATAGCTAGATCATCTCCATTATATATGGAGTTCATCCCACGTTTCCATTTCAACGACTGTCAACTTTAAACTGCCTATTTATACTGACAAACTCTCAACTAAAAACTGAGTAAAAAGAAAGAGCATATAATAAAAGGCCATTTCATAGCATGAATAAATGAGTGAACGAACAAACAAATGATTAAAATACTAGTATAAAAAATAACAAAAATATGTCAGCTATAATTATATTTGCAATACAATAATATAAATGTATAAATATACAGATTATATGAATATATTTAGGACATTTTTATGCATAAGTTCGTATACGGTTTTTGAAATGGCATACACATCTAAGCAGAAGTTATAATTGCAATACTATGTAATTTCACAATATATCTATTGTAAAACGGCTTTTATATTCCTCCCTAAAAGGAAGTGGCAACCTTTATGCAAATAACACATTTCCTTATATATTAAATTGATTGCATATTGAAAATATAGTGAATAATTTGTCTTACATTACAATATAGTGAATAATACAGAAGGAATTGTCACTTTTCATATTTAGAAACTGAAAGTAGTTTTATTTGTACATCAAGATTAAATAGACTTCATACATACACATAAATATTGTATAATGAGATAAAATGAGGTAGTTTGTGTGCTTAAACATATGCAATATTTATATGGGAACACATACAATTTATGTATTTAAGGAAAATATTGTAATATATACTGTATTTGTGGAAGAGTGTAAGATTTCACACGCCATATTACCAAGACACCCACCTGTCAAAATCCTAAAATTTAATATTGGTTTTCAGTAAACACAAAATGTAAAAAACAACAACAAAAAAAACAAAAGTGACATGTAAACCCATGCATTAACTCATGAAAGAGAAATGAATAAATCGAGCATTAGACGGTGCGCTGAGGCTGGTGTGGTTAAAAACACAAAGCAAGCGAGTGGTCAGGAAAGTGTAAGGCAAGCCAATCTAAGAAGTCCCTCGTATGGTCCTCCAGTGAAGTCCTTCTGATCCAGGCTGAGCTGAACAGTGCCCGGTCCATGGGGAGAAAGGAAAGAAATACTCACATTGTGGCCACTTTTTCTCTAATGTGTTGTTCCATTTAAAGCACACAATGGTATTATCCAAAAATAATATTTTCATTATAAATCCACAAGGGATGCACACAGGAGAACCGCAGTAGCACACACAATGGGAACACAAAAAACTAACCACGACTGAACAGAACAGGGCGTATAAAGACCAAAACAAGTCAGAAATAGAGAGAAACACAACCAAACGTGACACACATTTACTATACAGTATGGAAATGCATTATATTTTCCAGTATATCCCCATAGATACTGCCAGAACAGTAGTCCACAATATGGGCTTCTCTGTGAGCGATCCTTAAATTCCTAGATTTGTTCCGTCTGGTCTTGAATGTTTGATTTCATCCTGCTTCGATGTGTATTACCCAGCAGCCTTCAGGACTCGTGCACTGTAAGCCGCTTGATTCTCACTATGGTAAAATCAATTAAATAAATAAATACTGTGCATTAGGAAATCAGCGTGAGAAAATCTTCAAAAGCCACTTCCCAGGAAGAGCTCACGGATTACACACCACATTTCAGAAATATTGTGAGATAAATGTGGGCCTTTTGACTTTTACACTCTCCATTCATTCTCTCTACAGCTGCTCACACACACATTAAAGATGTTCACTTGTTTGTGACCAGTTCTCTCCACAGTTGCTGCATGAACTGATGTCTTTCCAGTGACGGATGTGGCCTTAGAAAAGCACTACTTGATGTATCAAACAGCAGCCTCATAAAAAGACAAAAGCGAGATATGAAGAAAAACTGCTGCGTGTCAGACTCTGAAAGCTTTTCAAGCTCAGGTCAATGTTATAAACCTTCGAGAGGATAACAACAGCCTATTCAGTTTCCACTGCCTGCGTGCCATGCTGCGGAGTTACTCTTCCTGGAAAAATACCACATTTATTCAGAAAAGCACTGACAATACCTCAAACAATACTCAAGTCATTTAAGTCCATTCGACTCGATATGAGTCCAGACAGAAGGGCAAGCGGCCTGAGCTTGGTCTGAGACGAGGCTGACAGCCTGACAAGTCCTCGTAAATCATCTCATTACTGGATTTCTCCAGACTTCCATCTACCTGACTTTTTCAACTTGGACTTGGACTAGTCAACAAGACTTTGGCTTATTTCTTATTTCTCCCCACATTTAAAGGTTAGACTCATTATTAGCATCCCGCGAGGGACATGAAAGCTTAAATATGCAAAAAGGCCAACACGAATGAGCAGAGGTCCCACAAGCACATTAAGACGGGGGAAATAAGAAAAATAACCTCATCGCAGTAAGTAGCATTAAAATTTAAAGAGCTGCAAAGCAAACGGAGAGAGCTTCACACGGAGTCTCTAGCATGTGTGTTCGAGTTCGTTTTCCCGCCGGTTGACCGGTTCCCCCGCTCAGACTTTGATTAAGCGAGAGCTCACTATTATTTGAGATGTGTAAATGAAGCATTTTGAGAATTTTACCTAAAAAAAATCCAAAGTCTGTTCTCCAGGGCTGACAAGGGAGCACTTAACTCAGCAAGTCACTCCAAAATGCAATCAGGGGAAAAGACATTCCTCAGGCCTACAGATAATGCCTCCTGCGATCAACCGCGAAGCTAAAATAGTGATAATGGTCCGAGTGAAGTTTTTAAGACCATGCTCGAGATTGCGACTCGATTGCGTCACTGTATCTGTCAAAGTCTGAGAAAAACAGCCCGTTCTACAATTCAGAAAGAAACGCTTTCCATCTATTTAAATCTGACAGCACACCGACTTGGAAACATTGACTCGCTCTCGTGAAAATACCAATAAACGGCATAATGTCAAGGTGAAAGTTCAGAGAATGTGACTCAGGAGGTTACCGGGAGAGCTTTTAAAGCAGTTTATGGTCCATCAAATTGGTAAAGGGAAATAAGCTGTGGCACTGGCGAAGGTGAGCGAGGATCTGCACGCTCTGAACCTCATTACTGCTGGGATCACTGCCAGTCTGCTGTTTTTCACATTGATGAATAATTAAATGCTGGGCTTGCTTCTCTCAACAAGAGAAAAGGTACATATGGGGTGAATGTAAAGATCTGGTACAGTAGGATATAAAGGATGGACAGAAAGAGTGAGGATATTAGAGAGCCATCTACAAGACAATGAAAGTATGTAGATGCATAAATGTGAAAAGGAGTTAAAATGTTTGGAATATCATACTACCTTATGATACTTGAGACACTTTTGTTTCACTATAATACAACAGAATAGCATGCAATTTAGCATGAACATGCTTCAAGCTAAAAAATGAATAAATAAATAAAATAAAAAGTATATGTAGTTGACAGAAAGATCATTAAGGCTGCTCTTATTTAAGTATTTTACAATTTAATTGTTTTCTATTAGAATATATTTTACAATGTAATTTATTCCTGTGATCAAAATTGAATTTTCAGCATCATTTCTTCAGTCTTCAGTATCACATCCTTCAGCAATTTGCTGATTTTCTTATAATTATCAATGTAAAAGAAAAGAAAAGAAAACCTGTGCTGCTTCATTTTTTTCTTTTTTGTGTGGAAACCATGATACAGTTTTTTTTCAGGTTTCTTTGATGAAAAGAAAGTTCAAACAAGAAGAGCATTTTTTTTGTATTTTTTTTATATTTAATCTAAACATCTTCACCGACACTTTTGATCAATTAAAAGTGTCTGTGCTGAATACAAGTATTCATTTCTAAGTGTTAAATCATTAATTGATTAATGTAATTAATATAAAATGAATGATAATTCATTTAAAAACAAATTTTATAAACACATGCATATATATATATATATATATATATATATATATATATATATATATATATATATATATACTATATTACATATATGTCAAATGTTTGTTATCATTACATAATACTGCTTCACTTACAATGTTTTAAATGTAGGCATTATATTGTGTTTGGTATACAGCATAATATTCTTAAAACATGGCTATTGTCTTTAAAGAACAAAAGTATTGATTTAACAGCTGTTTCTAGTCAGCATCATATGAAAAATTCCAGTGCACAAATTTTTATTTAGTCTACTGTGCACATGAGGAAAACAAGTTGTTTCCCCTACGAGTGGATCATATCTGTCAACATCTGCAAAAGAAGAAAGGGCCATGTGGCGAACAGTTTCACTCATAATTACTGTCAGATCTCACAAATGTATCCAAAATAAGATTCTGCTTCGGGATGATCTGTCTATATCGTCTTCAAATAATATACTAAGATTCATTTTGATCGACCGTATGTGTGTTGGTGTGCAAATCTGGCAAGATATTTTGATAAAACACAAAACACATAAAGATTAATAACATCTCATAGTCTTTAATTATTATTTTTTAGAGCTGTCACATAGCAACAGAAAAAGTAATACACATAGCTCCCTGAAAGAGAAGCCTTACATGAAAATATCAATCGTTATCCATCAAAATAAATACTGAGTTTACAAAAGTTCTACAACTTTTTGGGAGATTTACAACACATTCATGCTTAGACCTTCTGCCTTCAGGGCCTGGAAGTGTTCGATCACGCTTCATATGTGAGGTTTGCGGGGTCGGGAATCATTTCACATGAAATCCTGATGGTGATGACTACCCTGAAGGTCCATGAACGTTCGGGGAGAGTTATTTCTAATGCAAATCTTTTCAAAGCATCAACTCAGGGCTCATGAAGGAGTGCTTTTGGTTCTGTCATGGCCACAGAGTACCAGCATTTCCCCAAATCCTTCGGCGTTTAAAACAGCATGCATTGCCTGTTTTCTGCTCACGGTTGCTAAGCTTCAACCGTTGCAAAATCTCCATCTTTAAACAACGTATTGACATCCAAAGAACACAGATGGGAAACTGTGCAAGTTGTTCGACCGACAAAACCACTCACTGTTAAATAATGGCAAAGTACCGCAGAATTAAAAGGTGCTACATAATTGAAAGTGTACAAATGAAAAAGTTTGGACATTATAACTCATCAAAGCCCCTTTGATTGTACATTATAACCTTTTAAAAGGAAACATTTTTAAAAACTACCAGCATGAACTTGCACAGTTTCACAACGCTCTGTACATCTTTAAGATAGCTGTGAAGGCACGGCCATGTACATGTTTGATTATAAAAAAAAAACAAGTAGCCTGGCATACACATCTTATCTGGACATTGCTTCCAATGACACACTAGATTCATAGCTAGCGTTCGCTGGTACACCAGACTGGAAGAAGAAACGTGTTCGACTAAACCATTTAAAGGAACACACGGACCACTTTCAAATCATTTGCATAAAAATATATTCCTATGTACAATAAAATCAAACTAAGCTCTACCTTTAGAAATTAAATATCGGTTGATAAATCACGAGAAGATGGGAAAAGAAGCTGAAGTGGGCATGGAGCTAGGTAATGTAGCTAGCTCTGATCGCATTGGAACAAATAAAGCCATTGCTTGATCGAATCTTACTGTCTTACTTGTTCCTTCATCATGTCACCACAGCAGAATATCAAAACTGATCACGAAAATCAAACTTTCATATTCCTCATATGACATTGGTTTGGTCTGCGATAACATATTCGTGACCAGAATACTGAACGACTTGTGGGATGCTATAATCTTCGTAATGTAAAAGTGCGACAAGTGCTTTATTTGCAGGAGAGGTTTTCGTTTTCAAATCAGGAAACTAATGCACGAGGACAGTGCTGAGCTGTACGTGTTTTATTCTTAATGGCGTACGTGTATCGCCTTCAGTACGTCCCTGCAAAATAGCAATTAAGACCAAACCAAAGTTTTTCCAATGGCTGACGAATAAAACGTAGTTATTTTAGAATATTTACATCTCTAAGATCAATGCAAACAATTGCTGTTCCCGAAGGTAATTCGATTTAGGCAGAGGCACGCTTCAGCAGACTGGTAAGTGCTGGGATGAGGGATGGAGATTGTTCTGGGTCAGTTCTGCTATATCCAGGCTCTCTGAGGAGCGTGTTTATTGGGGTCCTCAGCTCTGGAAGCGAGCTTCAGTATGGCACATCACTGCTTTGGGAGGTTTTAGTTAGAAATGTCAAGGAACAAAAACTCATCTGCATGGCTTTTCCATGAGATTTGTTTTCTCAATATCTCGTGTCACATATTCGTAAAGGGGTAATTCACCCAAAAATACAAATTCTGTCTTTATTTACTCACCCTCATGTCACTCCAAACCTGTACTACATTTCTTCTATGGAAAATAAAAGGAGAAAATTGCAATGTAACAAAAATTTGTTTCACTGATTTTTATTTTATTTTTATGGTTCTTCTGTAATTCTGTGGTGCTAATAATTATTTATTTTCATGTAGCATCAGTATTTTGGTAAATATAGGTCAGTTTATGTTTATGAAGCATTGGTTTAGTACAGATAGGCTTTTGTAGTAATTTTGAATTTTTTTTCTTTAAGATATTTAGCTTTTGCAAGGATGGGAACATTTTAGAAGTTTCTGTAACATTCTGGAATTTTCTGTGATATTCTAGTGCTTTCACGAACATTCCAAAACATTATGGGACTAGTCATAAGAGACAAAAAAATTAAGTGTTTAGGTTAAGCATGTACTACCTCATTTTTATACACGAGTAATAGCAAAACATATCTTTTACAAAAATGTGTTTCATGCAGTATTTCCTCACTTTAAAATAATAAATTTGGGTTAAATTTTGCAGGCAAAAATCTTGACTGTCTATTTTCAACAGTGTAGAAATGTTTAAAGCAGATTTCTATTTGTCAATGTGGCAAATTTGCTTGAACAACTTAAAACCTGTTGAAAAATCTGTGTGGGAAACCTTTATGTGAAATTCTCAATTGTGTGGATTCCTATTGAAATGACTGGATTTCGCCTGTAAAAATTCACTGCATGACAGTAAATGTAATAATACCTTAAGTTGTTAATAACATGAGGGTGAATAAATAACAAAAGTAAATTGTCATCATTGGATGAACTGTCCCTTTAAGAACTTACACAAGAACAACTTCAGGTCATTTCAGTCATGCGGTAACCGATGGTCATCTTTACTAAAGCTAAAACATTTTAAGACAAAGCATCTGGAGAGCTGGCCCTGGTTGCTGTCAGCAAAGCTTTTGTTTGGAGTGGCCTGACACATCCTCAGTCAGCAGGCATCACGTCAGAGGAGATCCTCGCAGTGGAAACTGTCGTGGAAATGGTTGCATTTAGTGATGAATGTGAAGCACAGATCTGACCTGACTGAGAACGCTCACCCGTGAATCTGAGACATCTGTCATATTCAGAGAAGTTTACAAGGAGCCAAGCCACATCAACTAGTCTGTGAGCGGTACATCTCATTCCCCAAAGAGCTTCAGAAGTCTTATACAACATAAATGAGATACCAGTTCACAATAAGAAAATTGACATATTATGTTTTCGTCAAGATAGATTTCATGGGTAGAAGAAAACAAAAGTTAATTTTCTGTCAAAATCTGTTGCATGAGGATGAATCATTTGAATCTAAAAAGTTTAAAAAAACAATGTTTTTATAAAATCATTTTGAACAATTTTGGGGCATTTTTTTTTAAATAGAAGTCTGTTTCTGCCACTTAATTTAAAAAAAAAGTAAAACATTTGCGTCATTTTATATGAAACATTTTTATATTAAAAATTCTGACTTTTTGTGAGATATAAACTTGTAATTGCGAGTAAAACGTCAGAGTTACTATGTATATAATTATAAATACTATACGATATAATGTTGCAACTGCGTGTTATAAAGTTAGAATTGAAATTCCTGCAGTTCTAAGTAATGAAATCAGAAATGTAAGATATGAACTCACAATTCTGACAAATTACGTGATAAAAACTGCGAGTAGATAAATTGCAAGTTTGTATCTCACAATTCTGGCTTTTTTCTCGCAATTCTGACTTATTATCTGAGAACTGTGATTGCGAGTTATAAAGTCAAAAAGACTCATATTTTCTTTCAATTGCAAGTTTATATATCACAATATTGACTTAATAACTTGCATTTGCGTGTTATAATGTCAGAACTGTGAGATATAAAGTTGTGAGTTAAAATTTCGCAATTCTCAGTTTTTTTTCAATCAGTTTCAATAACACAATTCTGAGAAAAAAGTCAGTATTGTGACCTAAAAATTCACAATTATCTTTTTTTTTTAATCCAGTGGCAGAAGCAGGCTTCTATAAATTTGTTATTTAGGCTGTTTTAATAGAAATATTCTGCAACATTACTTGTGTTGCACTTAAATAAATGTGCAAATAGATGCTGGAATAGTCTTGGAAACAAGGAAAGGCCTGTTGTCTTTAACACTTCAAATTCATGTGACAATGCTATATTATAACTGTTGATTTTAGAATTCATTGATGAAACAATAATAATAATAATAAAAAAATAAAATAAAATAAAAATAATAAAAAATTTGAGAAATCGCTCAGCAATGCTCCCAGCTCTACTTTTTAATACTGTGGTGTGAATTTGTGAATTTACTTTTTCATTTATATAAAAAAAAAATATTTTCTTTAATAGAGAGTCATCTTAGCTATTCAGCCTTCGTGCCGTATATTTCAGGAAGTGTTATCCTCCCTGTAGAGCTAATAGAAGCCACTCTGGATAAAGCTTGAAAGACATGTTTTTGGTTTGGAAGTCTTATTCCCAGGAGAACCAAAAAGGAAACAAACACATTGGGAAAACCCTTACCAACACTCCTTTGCAATCGAAATTCGTATCCTAAAATACAGACCAGATACCTTTGGCAACATTGTTCTTTCCCTCATTGTTCAGCAGCTCTTTGAGCAAACAGTTCAGTCCAGCTCCCTGTCCTCGACTCCTGAAAGGCTCTGGTCGGGTCTGAGCTGCAGGCAGGGCGCTGAGAAATATCCTCTTCCAGTCATGCTCCTCATTAGAGGCTGGCCTGTGTCAGAAACATGACTCCTGGGACTCTGTGTCGTTCTGTATCGACAGTTTCTCCTGTTCACTGTGCTTTCCATTGTGTAGAACTGAATACCTGAAGGGACAAAAGAAACCATTTCAATGACACTGTCACAATCTCATTTTCATCTCTCTACAAGCTGTTAGATGAACGTTCAAGTAATATGGAAATATCTATATATAAATCATACGGTGCATTTGGTTGGCAAAAACCTCTAAAACTAAGAATATTAAGAGCTCCTCTGATATATGCACTTGATTTGAATTAGATTTTGAGTTATTGCTGGCCTTTTCACAAATGTTAAATATGTTTATTTTCCCCTCAATCTTTATAGCACTTTTTATGGCACCCAAAGAAAAATACACATACATTTGAGCATGTAGATGGACCTACAGTACAGTACGTTTCTCACTTGATTAAATTACTTTTCCTTTCTCTGTATCCGCACCAGCCATGAACCTCCTTTTCTTCCAGGTCAAAAAAATTAAAATCATTACAATCTCTGTTCATAAACAAGCAAACTAAAGGCAATTCCTGCAGAGAAATTGGGCATGAAATTCACCTGGAAAAGGGTAAGAAAACCTATCAAAACCTCAATGATGTTCCGGGATTTAGAAAGGAAACATGCAACATGTTTTCAATGAAGCAGAACCCAAAATTGCTGCCACATTGCCACTTTATAAATGCATGTCAGCCCTGCACAGCCTGAGACATCTGTCAAATTAACACCATCTAGAGCAAACTTACAATACTTCCCGATAGACTCCAGAAATAATGTCTTGATCATGCTGGTTCATCCATTCTGGATATTAGAGGCAGATATCATTAACTTACATCAACATGAGCTTTGGATATCACACACACACACACACACACACACACAATGGTATAACTGCTGCAACTTTACATACATATTTTTAAAGCGTACATTACTAAACAAAAGTTTGAGGTCTGTAAGATTTTTAAGTTTCTTATTTGCACCAAAGATGCGTTTATTTGATTAAAAACAGTAAAAAAAACAATAATAGTGTGAAATATTATTACAATTTAAAGGACCTGTTTTCTATTTGAATATATATGAACATATAAATTATTCTTGTGATCAAATTGCTGTGATTAATCTTATTATTAATGCTAAGAACAGATTTTTTTTTTTTTTTTTTGCAGAAACCATGATACATTTTTCAGGATTCTTTGTACTAATTCACACCATTTATTTAAAATATTTGTTAAATGTCACTTTCACACACACACACACACACACACACACACACATATATATATGACAGATTTTGCCATTGTATCGTCTGCTTGTATTTACTTTATGTGACATTATATTAACCTACTTTTCATTACTATTTTAACGATATGCCTTTGAAACAGCATTTCATAACTGTTAAAACCATTAAAAACTAACCACGTTTCTCTGTTGTGCCATCTGCACTGTTGCTTTGATGGTCTTGCTCCAATTTATAGTAATAAATCTCCTAATAAATGTATGCATGCTGTTTGCATTATTTATATGACTTTTTAATTCGCACAATATTTGGATATTAGCTAGGAGACGTTGTGTTTGCACCTAGACTCATCTAACACTAAACATCTGGAGCAGGATTTCCAATAAGTGTAACAACAATGTGATCAGTAAACGTGACAGACAGCCTCGCAGGTCCAGACGGTCTCGCTGCAGTGACGACTTTCCAGGCATCAGTGCTTCTGCACTTCACCACACTCACTGACGTATGAAATTGGCAGCAGCTTATCTAAAACGCCAACAAATTCAGATCTGAGTCGTTCCATTAGCTCAATCACGAAGAGCCGAGGAACTAGAGTAACCACAGCATCCAGAGCAAAGAAACGACCAACCAACAGTCACAAAATATTTTCAAGCTCATCACAAAGACGGGATTTGTTGATAGTGACATGTGCACGGTCCAGCCACTGCTCTCCGTTGACTCTGAAATGTGCAGAAAAATCTGATTTCTTGAACTCTTCATTTCTTGAACAAATGGAGTCCATTTCGATGTGCATTTCTTTTCATTACGGAACTGAAGTCGTCAGAAATGTCATAGACGGAAATATGCAGCGCTGATTAATTCACGCATCATCCAGAACAGAAGTTCACAGCAGCAATAAACAACAACAGCCTTATGATAAATAGCCTAATAAAGACAGGAACAGCTCGGCATTAAATGACTTTTATAGACACTCTTTCTAAATAGTAGGACTGGGCAGATCAGTCTTGAAATATCAATACTTCTGATCCTGATGCTATTATATTAGGAGGATATGATTTATAATGATTTTGTTACTTACATTAATGCATACAATATATACACTACATTCAGTTTAAGTTTGAGGATGATTGCATCCGTTATAAGAGTTTACATTATGAATATGTCAGTAGAAGGTAATTGCTTAGAGATGTACTGGACTTAATGTTACAATCAATGCTTAATGGCATCTTGTTATTTATATTTTATCAATTATATTATTTTTATTTAATATTATAAATATTCATATTATTGTTCTTTATGCCTCATTCGTTATGTAATGGACACAATTTTCATGAAGGAGGCATTTCCATCCTTTAATGAGGTTTAATGATGCCCTGCTGGTATGAGGACTGACATGAATCATTTGGTTTTTAGGGATAATTCAATGTTTATCTCTTCTTTCTTTAGTCAGTCATTTTGTGTCTGGCACCATACTGAAGGGAGGGTTTTGAATGTTTTGTTTATATTGTTACTGTGCGTAATATAATGAAATAATTTTACACACACACACACACTACATATGGACTCCACCATAAGTTACATTTTTAAACGCTTGTTACTAAAACCAGATATACTGGGCATTTCCCAAAGCTGAAATATGAGAGCCCGAGGAGTTTATGTAGGCAAATGTTGGCACAAAAAAATTAAGAGACATGAAAGTTTAATTTGACTGCTGATGCAAAAGGTCTGCTTAATTAAAATCCACTTTTGTCAGAATCAAAGGAGCATTAACTAAAATGAATGCTTCCAATAAATAACAGGCCTGTATCTCCACAATAATAGGCAGAGAACTGAAAGATGAACTATTCTTCTGCTTAAAACTCTTATATCTAATTTAAGACTGATTTAATTGGAGCCCTAAAGCCTGTTTATCAAGCTCTCTTATCTGATAAAATGACCTTTCTGTGATGTAGTTTGTGACATGCGCACTATCACTTCAGCGGGAGAGAGAGGAGGCAATGCAGGAAAATGAACCCGCTGAACTGCTCAGAATTAACCAGGAAAAGCAAGATAACTTTCTTTGGTGTCTGATAACATCTGCAATTCCAGGGCACTTCACAGGAAAAGCAGCTAGGCAGACTATTACCAACTTAACTATTCAGACATATTCCAGTTTACATCAGGTCAGGCAGGGCACTACAAAATGAGTCCAATCTGAGCCGAGGCTGATGTATCGCAGCTCTCATTCAGAGGCCTTAACTGTGACAGTCCTCATAAAGTGCATGAGAAACACCACTCACATGCACTTTTATGACTTCTTGATGTGAACTCAGCTGTCTTGGTTACCATGCCTTCAGGGTTTATTTTTAACACTAAAATAGTGTGGGGTCAAGATTGGGTTCAGTAAGCTTTATTAAAAAGAAATTAATACTTTTTTTTTTAATTCAGCAGAGATGCATTAAACAGTGACAGTAAAGATATTTATAATGCAACAACAGTATTTTCATTTCAAATAAATGCTTAAAGATAAAATGCAAGAAACCTGAAATAAGTCTGCATTACAGGAACAAATTGCATTAAAATAGAAGTCATATGTACAGACATAGACATTAACATAAAAAAAAAATCTTAGTAGATTGCAATAGTTTTCTTACTCCTTTTATGAATAAATGCATTTTATACTTTTATTAATTGAAGTAAATATCTCTAATATATATGTATTCGTATAATCTATATATTCTAAAATGTTATATTTATATAACTTGTAATTAAGCTGTATTTGTTTAATTATTACAAATATTGAAATGCTGTTTAATTTTATGTATTTAGAATAAAATAACAATCCAGACACCCTTATAACATCGCATAACTTAAATAAATATGTCATGATACTGTGTTTTTATTTATATTACTGTGAGTGTTAATTGAAAGGCCAGTCACTAGTTTCAGTCTCAGACGACACTCACACACAGCTGAAATTAGCACTTTTAAAGAAGAAATAGTCATCAGAATTGGCTACAAGTACAATTTCAAAGTTTGAAAGCTACTGATGACCAGCATAAAAAGTAAGTGTGGTCAGTCAGATGACCCTTTCTAGACTAAATGTGCATTTCTGTATAAATACACTGCAATCTGAATCAAACGCTATGCCTGAAGTCAAACGTCTGGCTCTAGACCTCCACTCTAGACGTCTGGCTCAAACATGACTCTAGACCTCCAATGTTAGCCAGATGGTAATGTCAGTCCACGCCGGATAATGCCATTTCCTCTGCCGGCATGTATATGTGTGAGTGTCTGTCTTCCCAGAACTGTCTGAGGCTCCTCAAACACATGCGCACAGACAGGAGGCCTGATTATTGTGGAGCTGAGTGGCACCAGAACAGAACCATGAACTGATTGTTTTCAGCAAAGTAAATTACATTATATTCTACACGATCCTATAAGGACAGAAACCTAATAATAATCTGCATCCCACAACAATGTCAAATCCAATAGTTTACCTTACTTAGATTTAATTAGTTATTTTACTTAGTTGTTAAACTTACTAGGTTTTATTAAGTTGCAGCTACTTTCAAGGCAAATAAAACAATTGACTTAGTGTTTTGAGTGACACTTACTTAAAATATTCAAGTAGCCACAAAATAACCAATGATATTAATAAACCAGTTAGAGGCGGCAGTGCACTAATATGTTGCTAATGAGCAATATAACAAGAGAAGAAGAAAATAAAAAAATAAAGAGTCTTAGACTTTTCACCCATTTCCTCCATGTTTACATTTATCTTTCAATAGTTGCATTCACTCGTTTCCCAAAGTCATCTTGAATGTTGCATTTTCAACAAAACTGAAATATTTGAGAAGATATCACTTGAGCTAACTTCATAAATTGATGTTGATTTTTCTAAAATGTGTGTTTTTTTTGTTAACTCACCATTACAGTGATTAGTGTTCCTTTTGGTTGCGCACCTGGAACTTTTTTTATGTTATTCAAATTGTCTTGTTATTAATGCAGCAATGCATCAAGAAATCAGATTTATTAGATTTCAAGAGAAGATGAGTAATGCATATGTTTCTTTCAGAAGATGATCTATCTTCTAATTAAAGCACTTTTTATTGTGTGATAGTTTATTACTGGATATTTTCAAATGTCATTTTCACTGATACCCTGAGATGCTTTACATTGGGTTTATATAATCCTTAAATAGTGTGTGTGGTAATATGCTAAAGTCACGCACAGATTTAAACATTCAGCACGTGTATCACAACGATGATAACAATAAAATGTCATTTATTTTCCTTAATTGTAACAATAACCATTTTATATGCTCTTTTTGTAGTGCTACTGACACAAGACAAGGAGCAAATAAAATTGGCAAATAAAATCAACAACTGTGAAACAAAGCAACTGCATAATTGATTCTGCCGCAATGCACTCTGGGAGTCAGTCAGTAGCTATACTAAGTCATGAGTAAACGGAAATGAAAAGATTTACCCCCACAATTATTTTTTAGTTACTATAACTCTCGCATAAGTAAGATATACTAACTAAGCATTTGTCAGTACAGCATACTATTCCTATTTTACTTAACTTAGTTTTTTCAAGGCAATTGATTTGCATGCTTTTTTAAGTATGCCCAATTATTTCGATATTACAGTGAAGAAAATTACTTTTTTTATTAATTTACTTTTTTTCAAATGAAATGAATGTGCTATGTTTTAGTTTTATAATGTTATTTATTATTTTGTATTTTAGGTAATTTTATGGCACTAAATTATATTTATCAAATAGGTATGATACATTTATTAACTGTTATCCACTTTTTGAACATAAATCTGAAAATGAAATTTCTAACTTGAACCCTCATAGATCTTGAATGCTCTAGAGCACAGACGTAAGTTTGGTCTGAAAATCAAAATGAAAATTAAAAAGCATATCTAAACAAAACACATTGTGTTCCAAATTTGAGGGTGATATTTAAAAAAAATTATTCAAAGAAACAAACGATATATTTTTGTTAAATAATGTTTTTTTACTTAATAATGTTTGTAATAATACAGAATATAATAATACAGAGTTCAGTTATATTCTTTGAATTGTTATTTCATTTAAGTCTTTCTGTTTCTGTTCAATATTTTAAAAGGAATAATAAAAAAAGTATTTACATGACCAGCTATTCCTAAAAAGTGCTTGTATTTCAATCATCAGTTTAATTTATCATCTGTCTTATACTGTATTTCATTCATCTGATGTGAATGTCAGTCTTCCTCTTATCCAAAAGCCAGGGATAAAGACAACAAAATTGCTTGGCATTTTCTAAAGCGATTTTTATTTATTTAAAAGAAATATTACATGAAAGCAGCAAAAATAATCCCTGTACAGTATATTCACCATTTGCTATTATAAGAGTCAAAAGACCTTTGTGCTTTATGACTGAATCTATTAATAAGCCATCTTTTTATTTTCTAAAGGACTGGCTTGGGAATTTGGGAGACCTTTTAGACCATTGCATCTATATTTTCAGTAAAATAGTTATTAGAAATGCATGCCTTCATAGATTTCACTTTAGGCTAAATAAAGCTTAATGAATCTATTATAGCTAAATGTAAGTATTTTTTATATTAGCATAAGCTGGTCTAATAATAACCAGAGTACAGGACAGAAATATTAAACACAGCAACAAACGTCAATCAAAAGAGAATAAATAAAGACATTTACTTAACATTTTTTAGTGTCACAAGTGATTGCAGGAGGCATTGTTGGCAAAGGCTGCAAATGAGTTAGTTAACACATATAACTCAGAAAGAAACTGAACTAATAATAAAAAAAGGAGAATCGGGCATTTGCATAATTATGCTGCAAGGTTATTATTTCCTAACTTTGAGCTGAGATGTGGCTGTGTCATCAAACACAGATCTTCTTTAAATGGCTTGTTTATTCTGGCTTTGGCTTTATGTCACAGCGGGACCGAAGGACTTTATATGTTACAGCTGTGCACAGATGGTAAAATAAATAAATAAATAAAAATCGCTAAGCACATAAATGTGCACTGTGTGCGAAAGTAAAAAAGGCCTACTTCCAGGATTTCAGCCAGTTGATTCAAGTGCCAAGAAACATGCATTTTATGTCTTGAAAACGTGAACATTTGGTATTCTGTAATGAACTAATTGTTCGAAAAAAGTTTGGAAACAAATTAGAATGGAAAATAATGTTTTTAATTGAATATACAGTATGTTAAAATGTAATTTATTCCTGTGATCAAAGCTGGAATTTTAGCACCATTACTCCAGTCTTCAGTGTCACATGATCTTCAGAAATTATTCTGATATGCTGATTTGCTGCTCAGTTATTACTGGTGCTCCATTATTAACTCTTTCCCCACTACTGACGAGTTATCTCGTCTTTTATAAAGAAAACGCTTCCCCGCCATTGATGAGTTTTTACGGTGAACAGGACAGAGAAACAAGCGATCTGTTATGTAAACAGATGCATATGAGAAATAATGAGATCATCAGCAATAGACATATAAAATAAACCATTTACTCTCATGTCATGCAATCCTTGGTGAATAAAAGTTTATTTTTATTTTTTTACAATAATACTTACCCTAAACTTTTGAATGGTAATGTAGTATCACAGTTTCCATAAAAAATTTAAGCAGCACAACTGATTCAACATTGCCTATACTAAAAGTTTCTTGAGTGGATCATTATATTAGAATGATTTCTGAAGATCGTGTGACACTGAATACTGGAGTGATGATGCTGAAAATTCAGCTGCACATCACAGGAATAAATTACTTTTTAAAATATATAAAAATATAAAACAGTGATTTTAAATTGTAATAATTTTGCACAAAATTACTGCCTTTTTTAAACATTTTAATCAAATAAATGAAGCCTTGGTGAGCATTATTAAGAAAAAAAAATATGCCAAACCTTTGGCTGGTAGCCTATATTTTTAAAAGTCTTCAGTCACTAAACAGATTATGAAGTTAAAAGGCAGGTGGCAACTGCAATTAGAAGCAAAATAATGGTTTATGAGAGCAAGCGAGCAAGGAGGATAATGCAGCTTTTGGAAAACAAACAATCAACAATTTTAAAAGTTTGGCTCAAAGTCCCTCTGCTGTGAAAAATACTGCTGGATGAAA
Source organism: Carassius auratus (assembly GCF_003368295.1). Lineage (NCBI taxonomy): Eukaryota > Metazoa > Chordata > Actinopteri > Cypriniformes > Cyprinidae > Carassius > Carassius auratus. The sequence continues at coordinate 8,649,757 of NC_039281.1, read as the reverse complement.
ACAAGGAATGCCGGGCATGGCTGGACTTCTCTAAGTGCCCCATTATTCTCATGCAATGATTGCTGTTACATAACTTATAAGAGCTAATAATAGAGCTACCTCTTTGTTTTTACTTTATGAACTGATATAGGAACAGCATTCAACCACACACATTTTTTCAGTGTTCGCGCCCATTCTGCTGGAGTTAATGCACTCGGGAGAGACGCACAGCGCTGAACATTTTCCAAAAGTTTACTTTTAACTGCAGAGATCTGAGAACAATTTGAGCTGTTTACTGTGAACCATCCTAATGTTCAGCGCATCGATTTGTTCCTCGAATACTCATTTGTTTGCATTAGGGAGCAAAAGAGAACTTTTACAAACACGGAAAGTGCCTTTTCGACTGTTTCAAAGTAGTATGATACATTTAGATTTGGGAGAGATAGGGGTAAGTTGTGTATTGTTAATAAGGTTTCTTGATCAGCAAATCAGCATATTATAATGATTTCTGAAGGATCATGTGACACTGAAGACTCGAGTGATGATGCTCAAAACACAGTTTTGATCACAGAAATAAATTAAATTTTTAAATATATAAAAAAATAGAAAACAGCTTTTATAAAATTGTAATAATATTTCACAATATTGCTGTTTTTTCTGTATTTTTTATTAAATATTTGCAGTTGTGCTAAGCATAAGACATTTATTTAAAATACATTACAGAATCTTTCCAGCACTAAACTTTTGAATAACAGTGTATGACCCATGTGACAAAACTTGGTCCATTTTGTGAGATTAAGGGTGTGGCACATCTTACCCCACTTTGTCCTACAAGCGCACTTTTTGCATGGAAACAAGAAAACTAAACAAATACTAACACTGCCAAAACTTTACTGACAAGATCGAGTGGACATCCTGTAATTTTGCCTTGGCATGATAAAAGTTCAGCCTTTATTAGAGAAAAGTAACCCCAATAAGAGAGCATTGACCCAAGCTAAACAGACATTTCAAATGAACTTGATATTGCAACATGACAAATAGTCCATTAAACTAAACTTCTGCATTTTCTATAGCAAATGAAAGTGATGTTTGCAAAACACACATTTCAAATGAATAAAATAAACAACAACAGATTAAGAAACAAAGATACATCAGAGTAAGTACTTAAATGAAATAAATGCATGACAAAACCTTGGGAAAGAGATATAAGGAGGAGAAGCTCATTGAGGAGCGAGATGCTGATAGTTCAGTGCATATGGCAGTACCATTCAAAGAGCTATGACAACCATGATGCTTATAGCTCTGTAAATGGCGCTGCTATCTGCACCACACAAGATCTTCCTGACCCTCTTCCTGTGGGTCTCTGCTGTGTCTGGGCTGTGCAATAAATTCACTGACAGCCATGCAATAAAAACACAAATCACATGGTACACCCAGACTGCATTGGCTTTTCAGAACAATGGGGTAACAGTTGACTCCTGAAAGCTGGACTATTGCCAGCTGAGGGGGTGGAAATGAACATTTGTGTTGGCAAACAGAGTTATGAGTACTCTACCCATGTGCTCTTAAAATCCACACTTAAATCCAGCAGTTTACAGTCGCAAACGCACCAAGCCAAGTGACATAATTTTCTCAAGTGGAACAATATTACTGCTGGAAACCACTCTCAGTTAGCTTGTATGAAAATTAATGAGAAATTAAATAATAAAATAATTTATCTTACAACTGTATATATGTATATTTTACCATGCATATCCAATTATTTTAAAAGAAACCACCAAATGCCACCTACTGTTAAAAGTCATTCCGGCAACACAGCAAAAATCCATAAAAATCTATAATAATAAATCTATAATTTAATATGTATTTATGTGTGCATGCATCAAAATATTATGCATTTTCTTTACTCAAAATATATTTTAAAATATTTACTATTTTTTGGAAAATTTTAAAGAAAAAAAAATTACTTGATGTCTCAAAGATTTCACAAAAGGAGCTGCAAAGCAGTGCTGTAATTACAGAAGTTAGTTTTGATCACTGGGTCAGATCCAGATTCTCTCAGTTTTTTCATGACCTCAAAGAAACATAAAAAGTAGAGCTCTTGCAGTCTACACTTAATTACAAACAAGTCATTATGTTTTGCTCTTAAAAAAATAATTAAACAGGACACATTATAATGTATGAAAAAAAAATGCACTAAACCATTACTGTTTTCAATGTTTGATTCAAACATCAAAACAATAATATTATATAGTCAAAGCTCAATTTTCAGCATCATTGCACTGCAGTCTTCAGAAATCATTATATGCTGATTTGCTGCTGCTTCTTCTTTTTAATGTTAAAAACTGTTGTGCTGGTTAATATTTGAATGTAAATGCAATTGTTAATGCAATGCAATGCAATTAAAAGGCATGAATAGGGCCAAAAGTCCCATCCTGATGAATGTAGCATATCTTCATTATATCAGGACCAGACTGAGAGACAGAAAACGTGCACTGTCAGTCCCATCCACCTAACCTCACATCCCCCGACACATCTGTCCTCAGACAACACAGTACTGCATGTCCACATCAACCCTGATAACACATGCCAAACGTCTATCGGACGCAATGGTCTCTCTGCTCTGGTTTACATGCTTTGTCTTCAGTAACCTGGGCTGCTTGGCCATTGATCTGCTATAATAACAGTCAAGGTACCAGACGTTCAAGGCTCTGAATACTTCATAGCTCTGGATACATCAGCCCAGACAATTAGAAGAATATTGATGTATGTTGTGGGTTCAGCGACGCTCCTCTGAGGTGCGTTTGTGCACGTCACGTCGAACAAAGTCAGTTCCACCGGCACAGGGAGGAAATCATTCGCTCTCAGTGCTGAATAATAATGATGTCTTATGCTAACACAGAACCAGCTGCCCACGACTTCCTCTTTTAAAGCAGCCTTCTCAATTTATGGCACCTATTGATCTTTAGTATATTGTGAACTGAGAAGAAAGCCAAAACTTTCTGAGGCGATGAGGCATCAACACTGCATGTAAACGCGAGATTATATGCAAAGGATGATTTAGACAAACCTGTGTGAGAGGAGTGCGGTTTTCAGAGTGTGTTCATTAGAAGGAAAGCAGGAGTCTGTCTCATGGAAACAAGGGATGAGCACACAAAACCCCAATCATAATACATCTGTTTTTAATGCTTTGATATAGAGGTGGGCGATATGAGCTAATTCTTTTATTGTCATTTATGAGTCTTTTTAAATCATAACAGGCTGTAGATTATAATATGCTATTTTTAGCAGGAAATTGAAAAAAATATTATAATATTATAGAAGTATTTCGAATTAAACCAAATATACGCAACTATTTTAAAAGAATTTATTAATCTAGGTTTTTAAGTTAAATAATAATTTAATAAATATAAAAAACATACAGTTCATTGTTAATTCAATTACAAATGTACAGTGTTGGGGAGTAACTAGTTACATGTAACGGCGTTACGTAATTTAATTACAAAATTAATGTAACTGTAATTAGTTACAGTTACTAAGAAAAAATGAGTAATTAAATTACAGTTACTTATGAATTTTTTAACGATTACAAAGGGGATTACATTTGAATATTTACACACATCCACATACAGATTTAACTGATTTCTTTCCCAAATTGCACTGACTATTCTAAGACATTAATTTCCGGGATGCGGAAACACAGTCTGGTTCGTAGAATCCAGTCAGAAAAATGGAATGCCTAACGCGGACGGAATATGCCACATTTTGGATGACTAAATCAAAAGTAGGTCAGTACACTTGAATCAAAACATGACATGGACTGGTGTCTGTGAATATCAAGCCCCCAAAATGCAATATATGACTCCTGCACGTTCTGCGTGTCAGCTGAAATCACGCGCGGACTGGACACCGGGGGAACCGGGACAATTCCCCGTGGCCTGCCAGCTTCCTCAGTCTTCCTCAACTTGTCCCAATATTTTAATATCATTATTGTAAATAAAAGAGTGGACTGTGGAAGCGCACAGCTGGAACAGAGAAGCAGAACTACTGTTCAGGGTTTCAGGTCAGTTTAATCTGTAAAGATGCTTTTTTGTCTTTTTTTTTTTTTTTTTTTTTTTATCAAGCAGCAGCACGTTTTTCATCAGTCATCACTCAAAATATATAAATGACATCATTATTTTCTGTTGTAATGTTACAGTAGTAATTTAGTAATTTAAATGGTTACTATTGTTTAACTGTGGTAACCAAAAATGTACAATTATTTTACACATTTATTTATTTAAAAATAAATACGAATCCATTTGCAAAACAAAAAACCATACAAGGTTATTGTACTTTTATATAGGCTAATAAAAGCATGGTACATTTTTGTAAGGGAAAAACATGACTCGTGTACAGTATTAGGATTTTTCTATAAATATATTGTAGTATTGTAGAGTATTGTATTGTAAAGTACAGTTTTGTTCAATCTTGAGTATTAAGATGGATAACGGGGCAAAATAATGAGACTGAAGAGAAAAATGGAAGTGAAGGTGCCGTTCAGGAGAGAACTTTTAATTATTTGACATGTCCCCATATTAAAGATTTAAACATTTTTTATGTCAGGTCCATACAAAAAATAGTATTGTCCATGAATTTGTTTGTATGAGTTAGAATTTTCCATTCTGATTTTTTTTTCCCAGTCTGCCCCTTTAAATTAATGGCAAAGACATGCAGTTTCATTTACTACACATAGGCCTACTGAAGCTCGCAGTGTTTTCAACCTCTGCCGTCTCAATATTTGAGTACACGAGCACATACACATAATTTCTAGAACTGCTCTGTCACTTCATGCATTTTACTTATTTTGAGAAAACTATCATCATATCATATATAAAGAGACAGCAGTTAAAAAAAAAAAAAAAACCCACTTTTGTTTCAGGAGTTTATTAAACAGCTATGACACATGCTTATTAGATAACTGTATTTGAGTTGATATATATGCTTTTTTTATTATAATGTTCACAAATTTAGAAAAGTAATCAAAAAGTACTCAAAAGTAATTAGTTACATTACTTTAATAAAGTAATTGAAAAAGTTACACTACTATTACATTTTAAACAGGGTAACTTGTAATCTGTAACCTATTACATTTCCAAAGTAACCTTCCCAACACTGCAAATGTATATAACATAAAAACTTTAACTTATTACAACTAAATATGTAAAATACTGAAGGTTTTTGAAAGTTCCTTAGTTAAAATTATCACAACTTATTTAAAAACAGTAATATTATTACAGTTGAAAATAACTGTTTTCGATTTGACTATATTTTAAAATGTAATTTATTCCTGTTATGCAAAGCTAAATTTTCAGCATTGTTACTTTAAATCATTCTAATATATATTTGTATTATTATTATTATTATTATTATTATTATCAATGTTGAAAACTGTTGTGCTGCTTCATATTTTTGTGGAAACAACAATATATTTTATTAAGGATTCTCTGATGAATAAAACGTTCAAAGCTCACACCTTTGATCAAATTAATGCATCTTTGCTGAATAAAAGCATTTTTATAAAATTTCAAATAATTATATAAATTAATAAATCTTACTGACCCACATCATTTAAAAAGTAAGGAATATGTATAATAATAATAATACTTAATTAATCACTACATTAATTATTATCAACAAACTGACCCCTGTTGTAAAGTTTTACTCTATATTTTTTAACATTGTAATATTTTACAATAATAAGGGTCAATTAATTATTGCACTCCATCTCATTTACTCTTCATATTTGAATTTGATATACACAAAACAAAATAAGATTATTTACAATAAACAAATGAATGAAGTCTGGCATTATAACAAAAGACTCAAATAAAATAGATAGTGCTAACTTCAAAATCTGATCATCTAATCATTATTTTACAGTAATGCAGTCAGTCTGATATTGTTTCTTCATCACTCTCCCGTGCAAATAAAAGTCTTACACCGAAAGCATGCACTGAACTATAATCATGCTTAGAAAAATACACCTGTGCTCAACAAGCAACACAACTCAAGGAGACGTTCAAGGTCTCGTATCTTTTGAGGCGTTATTAGGAGTTTGTTCAAATGCCTAACCCTCAGCATCAATAATATTAGAAGTGATGTTTACCTTTAGTAATTAATGGAGATTTTATTATTTCAACCTTTTGAATGTAGCATAAAGAGCATAATAACCAGAGCTGCATTATTAGTGACTGTGATCCACGCATAGAATAATTCTGAATGGTAAACAAAAAAGCCAAATAATGAAAGCGTCATTATTTTCCAGTCTCACTAAAGCATGAAGACGAACCTAATGCAGAATAAAGCTGCATTTACAAATACACAAAGGACACACGCATTACAAACCTTTTAAATGTAGATGGCATGCTGAAATAATGAGGTGAAGTCAGGTGCAGAAAGAAACCTTGAAGTGACGAGGAAAGAAAAGAGTGTGTGTGAGGGTGACAAGGACTCACTTGAAAACTCCCCACACAGCACTAGACGGGAACAGGCCTAGTGTTGCAGAACCAGAGGAGCAGTTTGGAGGCAGAGGAACAGCCGCTGGAGAAGAGGAGGACAGGGGGAAGCACACAGAGAGGAAGAACAGGAGGAAGAGGAGGAGAGAAGAGGACAAGCTGGTTATTTCAGTCCTGACTGATTCATTGCATACTGTACTTTCAACCAACACAACAACAGGAAACAGTGTAGGAGAGAGGATTAGAAATCTTAACAGAATGCTTAATGGTCATCTATAGACACGTAAAGCTTGAATGCATTGACTTTCTAACAGTTCGGTTTGAAAACGAGTTAGAATTTGAACATCCTGCATCAGCGTGCAACTCTTAGTTTTTATATCTAGCCATGGGTTTTATATTTTTGAGATTGTGTTAAATCAAAACACTGTTTTTAATCTCAAAACTCCTGCATTTTGTATTTTTTCGTCTGTTCCAGTGCACACCGGTGACCTCTTTTCAAGCCTGTCATGTGTGAACGGTCCCTAAATAACAACAGTCTGTGATAAGTTGGGACGTATAGCATTTAAAAATGTGTGGTTTGCATTTAATTATTAAAAAAAAATGAATAGTTTCAGACAGCGGGGATACAATAAACTGATTAAAAGTGGCAGGGAAGACTTGTGTTCACGACAAATGCTGCTCTTTTAAACATCAAAGAATCCTGAAGAAAAATGTATCACTGTTTGAACCAAAATATTAACCAGGATAATTAATATTAACATTCAAATCTGCATATTAGAATGATTTCTGAAGGATCATGTGACACTTAAGACTGGAGGAATGATGCTGGAAATTCAGCTGTGCATCACAGGAATAAATTACATTTTAAAATATATTCAAACAGTAAAAAGTTATTTTAAATTGTAATAATATATCAGAATATTTGTGTTCTTACTCTATTTTTTATCAAATAAATGCAGCCTTGGTGAGCATAAGAGCTTATACAAATAGTAATAATAATAATAATAATTCACAATGTAACTTTAAAAAACCTAACTTAAAGTATGTACAGTACAATAAGAATATGAGCCTTAAAAATGAGAGAGAGAGAGAGGGATATTATATATGAGACAGAACACAAGAGCAGAAAGAGAGAGAAATATGTTATAATTAGGAAAATCTGTCAATGTGAGCCGGGCATGACAATGAACAAACTGGGACAACTTTGATGCGTCACCACTTCCCTGAAGACAACGTTATGAAGTCAACACTGAACCTTTTTTCAATGTACACAAGGAATCTGGGTGCTACTGCATCTCTCAATAAGTTTATCCCACTTCATGCAAAGTAAACATCTCTCAACGAATGAGAACTTCAAAACTCACGAGCCACCGGGTTGACAGATTGCCGTGGCTTTTATGTACCACGTAAACAGCTCTTTTCCTGGCTTTAAGTAGGTGACACTTAAAATATCCTCTTTATTGGCTTCATAACAGGCTCATAACATAAATTACTCAAACATAGATGCTCGCAGTGGACCCGAGAATGATTGCATGACTCACTGAGCCGCCTCTCATAAAGGTTACGGATCAACATTCACTCTCCAAGCTGGCGATAAGGACAGCATTTCTATACGTGTGTGTTAAAGCAAACAGTGCTGACGCGGAGACTTGCTGATCTCTGTAATGAAATCCTAACTCCACTCCTTAAAAAGGCCTGCCATCAATAAATACAAGTGCAAGTCAACTATCCCTGCAGAAACCTTCAGTCAGGTGTAATAACAAGTGGGCAGATGCACACCGCTAGTATGATTATGAGAACTGTAAAGGGTGAACGGGGGGTGAATTTCTCCGTCTCAGACGTCACGTCTTCAGTTAAACTTCAGTTTACTGTCTTTACACTGTAAAGATGGCTATATGTTTAAAGAAATGCAAGATAAACATTATAAATTCTATATAAATATTACAATAAAAATATAAATATTAAAATAATAACACTGTAATAACATCTGTGGTAGATATTAATTTCATTTTCGGGAGAATTTCAACAACCTTGTCAAGACTCAAGAGCATGTCTTATTTCACCTCAAAACTATATGAAAAAAAGTTATACATTTAGAAATTATATTTTACCTTTAAAAAAAAAAGGATATATTTAGAACTATTTTATGTATCGTCATATTATTTTCATGACAAATTAACTACACTTCCCCCATATTTTCATTAAAGTAATGTGCAAAAAAATATTATTATCATCATTATTATTATTGTTTCAACTTAGCATTTACATTTTAAAAGTATTTGCTCTACTATTTTTGATTCTTAATTGAATTATTGTATACAATAAAATGTACGCCATAATGAGACATCAATGAGAATAATTCAAAAACTGAGAACAAAAACTCATTATAGTAATGATAATTTGATGGGAATTGGGCTTAATTGTAATGCAAATAAAGTCATAATGCAAATAAGGGTCCTTAAACAGGTTATGAAATAATTAATTTCTTTCAGTTTGTTTTTTTGGATGAATTGTGACCACAGTCAAGGTCATTTCCAAAATCATATTGATTAATAAATCCAAGAATCCATACGAATATTTACCAAATTCAGACAAACCTAGTGTTGTAACCACATTGGTTTAATCGTTCACTCTAAAAGCATGTCTGGTGAAGTGTGCATACAGTTAATCTCAAGCACACTGACAGCACCAATCAGAATAAAACTCACTTAAAATGACAGATATTGTTTCCTTCTCACGGGGCATTTTGTTTGATTATCCTGTCAGTCCTTGTTTCATTTCGAGGAAGTTTATTTTCAAAGAGCAAAGCACTCAAGGCGCGCTGCTCGCCTGCATCCGCGCACTGGTAAGAGCTGACATATGCGTGGTGTTATTTCAATCTGAGGTTTGTTGAAGAAAACATCCCGTCCCGAGTGAGACGCGAGATAACATATGCTTATCATCAAAATCCAGAGCCAAGAGCAGGAAAGTACTTCATCTAATGCAAAACCAATAAGATTTTAATATCAGGGTTCGTAAAGAAACTGAAATGAAATCCCAGGACTTTCAAGGACTTTTCTAGCACTACTTTATTAGTTATCAAGGACTTAAATCAGAGACCACAATATTGTTATTATCTTTCAAATTCTAATAAATAAACTAATAAAACCAAAATAGTACAGATAAAGTGCAGCACATGCAAAGCATGCAATAGCTGAGGCAACTTGAAAAGATAATATGACAAAGTTATCGCTTTGCTTATTCAAAGTGATTTTTAATGAATATATGATTGACCTGAAGATTAAAAGCTTCAACATACTGTGCGTTCACACCGCCGCCGTCGAGAGCGTCAAAAATCATTCTGGCCGCCCTGCTCACAGGAACATGAACAATCTCAGATACCTTGGTCTACGTATCATTTTTATTACATTTTTATGTCCCTGTACGCAAACAGAGACACATCATAGATTATTGCAAACATGCCACAGCAAAAATCAACCTGTCCTCTATTTTGCTTGATGTGGTCGGAGCTGGGTTCTCTGGAATCCTCTCAAGCGGTGGACTTCTACGTTCTGATTGGTCGCTGCCGAACCACGTCACAGCTCATTACCATAAAGTTGCCCTGATTTAAACTCTCCTAGACGCTCTCAACGGCCAAGTCTGCCGCGCCGCTCCTCGCCGCTGATCAATGCCGGCTCACATTGAAAATGAATGACTTCTGGCCACTTTGACGCTGGTGGTGTGAACACACAGATACACTTGGAAAATTATGAGCTATATCATGCTTGTAGACACTAGGGGTGTGACAATACAGTCACAAGATGAGACAAAATCATGATAGCTTGTTCACTAGAATGAGACAATATTCTAATACTATTATTAAGAAATTTTCAAAGACAAAATATTTGTCTTTTAATCACAAAAGGCAAAACAATGTAGTTGTATTTTGAAACATTTATGTAATCTAAAGCAGTAACTAATGATTATCTTGGTAATCAAGTAATCTAAAACTATTGATTATTTACAAAGAAGTATTAATATGATAAAAAACATTATAAAACAGACCTAAGCCATCAATAGCCTTTAAAATGACATAAAATTCATTGTATAAAAAAACAATGAAGCAAAAATGTTTGGTTAACAACACTGTTAAAATACATAATGTAGGCTAAAACAAAATAAACAATAACATGTTATTACAAATGCCTGCAAATGGAGCCGAAGGGTAATTTCTGCTGTTTCACTTACAGGACAATCAAATCCTTGTTTAAGCTATTGACCAGACATTTAATTTAAATATTCACTTAATCTTTCATCTTTGGCCACCTTTTTTTTCTTATAGATGACACAGCCTTTATAATTTCTTCGACAAAAAACATGTGGACGTCACAACCCTTAAAAAAATAAACCATGGTATTATCACAGTAAAAACTAATTATTTTTTTTTACATGATTTCTGAATGATTGAGACACTTGTCCATGTGTGAAGACATTGCGCAGTGCAAATCTGTGAATGAATGTTTCTAATTGAGGTGAACAGATTTCCCCTGCTCAGGGAGTAGGAAGCAATGAACACTGGGTAGGGACCATGTCAATGGGAACACAGTTCATGGTCGGAGCTCACCTATAATGAGTGTGATGATGTGTTAACAAAAAGAGACTTGCAAAATATGTAGAGCCGGGGATGCAAGGACTGGAATTGAGAACCGTGAATATTGAGACTGTAAATAATACAATTTATTTACTTTTTTTTACAAATTTTATTAAAGTTCTATTTTGACCACTGCTTTTTTGTCATATTTGAGCAAAGGGTGCACAACAATACAATCCTGCTTAGGGCACATATTTGGCCAGCACCAGCCCTGTAGTTATTATTCTTGGTCGGAACAAGGCTTCACTTAATCCTTAAATAAAAATTAAAAAACATCTTCAACAATTCTCTTCATAAAATCCATCGCTCATTCCTCAATATTAATGTAAAAAAAATGTACACGAAAAAACACTCCAATTTGGGCAGTTTTATAGGAGCTGCAGACAAGAATCATAACTTTAAAATATGAAGTACGAGTTTGAACTAGCATTAGTTTGATTGTAATGCTCAATTAGAGCGAGTTTTGAGTTGGCTTCTGAATGGCTGATGATGCACACAAAAGACGGCTGTCATCGGCATGACTTCGTGTTGTGCCGTGAAACACACGTCCATCACTGCAGACAGGACTCATTAGTGCAGACATGCATGTAATCTGTCTCTCACTGAAACTCATCTATCATTGCAGCTCAAGCACAGCTAACGCATAAAACTTCTGTTGGTTTTAGTAGCGCCACCCGGGTGTTATGTAGCTAACGTTTTCTTCGCACGCACACTGTGTGCTAAAGTTTGCACAGGGCAAAGCTTCTCCAAACTGAAACTTAATTAGCTGCCTTGCTGTCTTACATTTGAAGTGTTCTTCACCTGAAGTGCATGGGAGATTCAACTCACAACTGCTTCCAATTGAGCTTGGCATTAGCATAATGCTAAGCTAACAACACTACAATTATGAGACCCATTGTTTGGAACATACCAATGATGCTTTCTAGGTAGCAAGAGCACTCCGCTTTAGTATACAAGTGACATTTAAAGTTAAAGTCAATGCATTGCAAGCTTGTAATGTAAATAGCTTTGCTGTTTGTAACTAGATCTGTATAGTTTTGTCTAGATGGGATGTCAGGGTGAGGATAGGACTAATCTTTAAAACTGAAAAATGCTGATTGCTTCATCATGATGTGCCCTCAGACATCTGACAGATTGATATCTCAAGTGAATAGCAGCAGACTGCTAATATGTAGGATTCATGCCTCCCCAGACCTCATTACAGATCCAGCTCAATGACCTCATCTTTCTCAGACCACTAATGTGCTGAGTGCATAATTTGTTTATGGGTCAATGGCAAATAAGGATCTCCAGGACACTGGCAAGGTGAAATCTTCTTAAAGGGTAACTAAACCCCTGGTCAGAGCCTGACTCCAACCACTGGGAATATTTGAAAAATGCTGAAAAGTGGGCAGAGCACAGCGGAGATAGAGGGGCTGAACTGAGGGCGGGGTTGAGCGCGTGGGGCGTGAACCTGAGACCCGCAGTGACAGATTGATTGATTGAGTCGCTAAAATGGAGAGTGACGCAAGTAGCTTTGCAACACAGAGCGTTCATTTGAAGTAGAGGACTTTTCTCCCCCACCTTCACCTGAATTGGAGGATGTCGAGGTGTCTGTTCATATCAATTCGAGCAGCTGGCTCAAACTGTGGTCTTAACTCCCGCACCGCGTCGCTTTTCAGCGTGAGCTGTGTGGAGAAGCTCATTTCCACCTCCACTGCGTTGGAGAAGCAATCCCGCGTAAAATGCAGTTTGCATACTCCAGCTCTAGGCGTGAACTCACGGTCTTCCAGGTCAAGTGCATGCAACCACTGGCACCTAGTTTTAAAGTCTGCTGGAAAACTATGCAGTCCAGCAGTGCTGTCGCAACCAGCAACATACGTACCATCCTGACCACTTTACTAAATACAGATAAATCTATGCCAACTTGAACCTATCCTAACTGATGCACTATGCTTCTAACAATACTAACGTTACACTAACAACTATGCTAATTAACTACATAGGCTACACAAAATAATCGAAATAACTATATAAATGCTATGCTAAATAGATGCTATAATAGTCTATCCTGGTCGTTTTCAATACTTGCAATTCCAACTCCTGACTCGCTACACTAATTTTGACGGTAGCTCGTACCAATGGGCATGGTGAGCTGGAAACATTTACGTCACTTGCCACCGCAACATCCAATAGGAAAAATCAACTGCAGTAGCCCCCGTTCAACCTGAAGAGGGCAGCACTCAGACGTTTTTTCCCCATATATTGTAGAATTAAAACACTTTATACTCAAATGTCAAAAAAGTTACTCGAATCAATGAACAGCACTAATAAAGCCCCATTCTTACAGATCATTAACTAAAAAAATTTGGTTTAGGGTTTAGTTACTCTTTAAAAACATTCATGTGTCAAGTTATTAGGAATTATATAGTTATTTCCAGGTTGGTTTCATATATATTAATTGACCATCTGCAAGCCGTGGGACTTTAAGCTGAGAACTTTCATATTTTTTTGCAAAATGATGTGTTTAAAAGTTAATGGCCAAACGGATGTTTATAAAAGTTTACATTGTTGTTGCAGATGAAATATTACAAAGATAACATTAAATACATTTTGTACCAGGTTAAATGTTGATTATTAGTAACTCAAACCAATTTATCTAAACCTCTCTACCTAACCATTGGTATGTGTGTGAAGTATTGAAGTGTATTATTGGTACATGTAAAATATTTAATTAATCTTAATTATTAATAAATGTATACATATTTACTAGATATTAATGATGCATAATCCTGAACTGTTCTTAAGGTTCGTTTTCTTACCATATAAGTTAAAATATCTTATGTCTATCCATACTGACAATTATTTGGCAGACAAAAGGTTATCATTTACTAATATTTAATATTTGGGGGAAATTAGCTTTAATGCATACTTTGAAAGAAATAATAATGATAATAATGATAAAAATAAATATATAATAAAAATATCATATAATAAATATCATGTTATGCCTATTACATTTTGTTTTGAGGAATTTAAGCCTTTTGTGAGATTATTTGATTTGACAAAACCTCACAAGTTACACCACTTAGATATTTCGACACTATTCTCCCCAAAAATACCAAAAATGACCTCTTATTCAGAAACTAAAAACATGTTCATCATAAAAGATGACTGTATTCAACTGTCTGTGTGACATTTTTCTATGTGTTTTTGAATGATACAGACAAATACAAAATGAGCATCACATCACTGACTCATACATAATAGCTCAGCGTGTTTATTTTAGGGAAGATTTTGACGCAGTCTGTCAGAAATGACTGGCCTTCCTCATTAAGCCAACTATAATTTCTCAAATAAATCTTAATAGAAGTGATTTATGCCTCGCTTTCAGAGCCAGAGACCTACAGACCAACACAAACAGTTTTTAAGAACGGCAGATATTACACATACTTCTCTGCCCGGCCTCGACGAGATCACCCTCACAAACACTGCAAGATGTTTTAAACCAGGCGTCTATGTGCCATTGTCCTGAGAGAGTCATACTTAAAGAACAATTATGAATCCACTAGATCAAGTATAGTGCTGATGTTAGATCAGGACCCCGGAGCATTTCGAAGCATTCATGACTGTGCATTTTTCCAACAGCAAGTGCTAACTCAGTGAATATTTCTGCTTTCCATGTGCTTCATCAGTTAAACAACAGAATCCAGTTTAAGGTGAATAACACAAGAGGGGGAAAAAAGTTTGTTGGAAACTTTTCCTTTCACTGCAGTGAAGATGAAGTGAATAGCTCAACTGTACATTAGAGTTGGGTCCGAGTCCACCTTTGTCGAGTACGAGTCAAGACCAAGTCCACAAACATCGAGTCCAAGTCCGAGTCCGAGTCCAAAAGGGGCCGAGTTGGACTCAAGTCCGAGTCCTTAAAGGCCGAGTCCGAGTCGAGTCCGCCCGAGTCCAGAAAGTAATTAAATTAAAAAAGATTATAAATTGGTATTGTACATTTTTACATTCTATTTATATTTTAACCTTTCAACCCATTAAACCAATGGCAATATAAAAATGTAATAAAAAAAATACCACTGTTACATCTAGTCATTGCCACTGAACATTTTTATTTTATGTCAACAGAACTAGTTTCCTATCAAAAAAGTTTTCAAAGGTTTTATTGTATTACAAGTGCATGAAAATACAAATGAACCTATTTTATTATTGTATCACACTACACTCTAAAAATGGCTGGGTTAAAAATAACCCAATTGGCAACCCAGCACTGGGTAAATATTGGACAGAACACATGCTGGGTTAAAGTAACCCAGCATGCTGGTTTACACATTTTAACCCAGCATGCTGGGTTATTGAGAAAACCCAAGATAGAGTCATTTTTACCATTTGTGGGTTTGCATTTTTATGATTCTGGGTTATTCTTGCTGGGTTATTCTCATAATTTCACTTTTGCTTAACAAAGCAATCATGGATTAATAAATAATGAAGAATACAGGTTATTTAGACTGTTAAAAAATATTTTTAATGCCATCTGACATTCAAAATTTTTTTACCAATGACAAACAACATGGAATTTTCCCTTTTTTTGTTTCCAGCAAATGCAAAATAAATAAATAAAAATCACAGAAATACAGTTGCAATAAATAAGAAAATTATTTCTGAATGACCTGTGTCTAGCTGTTTAACTATTACATTTTGAGATTTTTAGCTATTTAAATACACAGTGAAATGACATTGACAATTAACATTTTTAAATTTAAATGTAAAATCATTTAAAGATGTCCTTAAATTTATATCAAGTATATAAAGACTCCTACGTAGGTAGATGTGCACTGCTTAGGGTAGTTCAACATATAGTTCACCCAAAAATGAAAATTCTGTCATTTATTACTCAACTTCATGTCGTTACAAACCCGTAAGCCCTTCGTTCATCTTCAGAACACAAGTTAAGATATTTTCGTTGATATTCGAGAGCTTTCAGACCAGGGTGAATAATTAGTGACAATTTTCATTTTTGGGTGAACTATTGTCAAACACTTAAGCTCTGAAGCAAAGATCTACACCTCAGAGCAGTGTACTCCATTATAGAGCCTGTCTATGGAAGGACAATTTTCAAAAGGAATTGCTAATTATATTTTCAATTGCGTTTTCCACATGTGACAAATTGTGACAATCCAAACACAATTGCAAATCTTGAACAAAAACACTGTTTCAAAAACACTGAACAAAAATTACGGTTTCAGTTTAGTGACTGCCAAATTTCAAATGGAAAAACAAAGTCAGTTTGTAGCTGTATTTTCCATGTATTATGAGTAATAAGCCTGTCATATCGATCAAATACTGCATCATAGCAGCTTTACAGTATTGAATAGGAAAATAGTGTGTAATAATGCAAAGGGACAAAAGTAAACACTCAGTTTTCAGTTAAAGTCAATTCGTCATTGATTCAGTGATGTATAATATAATTTATAATGATAATATCGCTTGATATTAATTGTCCCCAACTAAAGAAAAACAAGGAACAAAAACTCCATCGTTGACAGAATGGAGAAAAAAACCTTGGGAGAAACCAGGCTCAGTTGGGGGGCAGTTCTCCTCTGACCAGACGAAACCAGTAGTTAAATTCCAGGCTGCAGCAAAGTCAGATTGTGCAGAAGAATCATCTGTTTCCTGTGGTCTTGTCCTGGTGCTCCTCTGAGACAAGGTCTTTACAGGGGATCTGTATCTGGCTCTAGTTGTCCTGGTCTCCGCTGTCTTTCAGGGATGTAGAGGTCCTTTCTAGGTGCTGATCCACCATCTGGTCTGGATACGTACTGGATACGGGTGGCTACGGTGACCTTGGAATAAGAGAGAAACAGACTAATGTTAGCATAGATGCAACATAAGAACAAGTACATGAGGTTTTATGAATTACCATGTCTGTTTTTTCACTGTGTCGCACATGTTACCTGCCAAAACTCAAATGGAATCTTTAGCATCTGAATTTCCAATGCCTCACATTGAAAACTGTCAATTTTTGTCAGAGGTGGGACCATACTATGGAGAGTGTTTGTATTGGGAGGTGACGTCACTCAAAGACAACTGTGCAAAATTCTTTGAACAATGGAGGTTAAGGCACTACTAAAGGCAGCTGCCACTCCGAGAGATGTGTGATAAAGAACAGACAGTGCAACCCGGATCTCCCTATATTCTTGGCACCTCACACAATAAATAATTCTGTCATTTTACCCCAAATGCAGCTACTATCCCCTGCTAACAGTTAGATCCACATGGTACTATTGGTCAATATTCATCATTAACCAAATGCTTTTCACCGGAGGCATAAAATATAGGGTAATATGCAACTAGGTAAATAAGAGTAGAACTGCAATGTTGTTTGCTGACGTGCATCAGAGTGCAAACAGTGAGAGATTTGGGGTAAAAACTACAAAATATCTCCCAATACAAACATGCCCCATAGTATAGTCCCACCCTTGACACAAATTGACAGCTTTCTGAGTAAGGCATCTGAAATACAAATGCTTTTCAATTGAGTTTGGACTATTTCACAATGTATATGTCCACATGTGGAAAAATACAATTAAATATACAATTTGCAATTCCTTTTGAAAATAGTTCAGAATATCCTTACCTGTCCATTGATCATGATCAATGCCTGAGAGATCTGCTGGCATTTTTAAATCGCCACGACAACTGGATGGGGTTTTGTCAAGGGGCAAGGAACTCGACCGGAAGTTGAAGTCGGGTGGGGGCTGCCATCTTTTAGCAGAACTTCACTTGCGTTAGCATTCCCATTGACTCCCATTCATTTTGGCGTCACTTTGACAGCGAATAACTTTACATCTGAGGCGTTTAAATACTCTGTTTGTCCATTATTTATTTCTAAAGATACACGAAAATGTATAAAGGGCTCAATTACCTTCTATGTTACATTATGGCCCCGTATAAACAGTTTTTGTAAAAAATAGGCTAACGATTGCGTCATAACCACTCGGCTCTCTGTCGCATTACCGTACAGACAGGAGGAGAAGCTCGCAGCAAATTAACTTAATATGGCGTACTGGCGTTACATTTTAAAATACTATACAAAATAATTAATCAGAATACTTACTCCTGCTCACTCACGACAAAGAACTCCCCGCTCAAGCTCGCCGTCTCTGCCAGATTAACGATGACAGTTTGCACGCACAGCCACTTAGAAGATTTACATCTGTCAGACAGGTTGCTGACATCGTCAAGCTTCGTTTGAGTCTGCGCGTCAGAAACGGAAGTGCTAAAAAACGCTAAAACTGGGCTTCATTTGTCTCAATTGAGTTCCAATGGGGTCGCTGTGTCCATTTCTTTTACTGTCTATGGGTTTTGTGGACTCTGCTCAGTTAAGGAATTTCATGTTTGTTCCAACCTTTAAAATAAAGTTGAAAAAAAAAGAAAAAATACAAATTGTTTTAATAACAGTGATTCAGTTCAATTAACTGTGTGAAGTTAATCATGAAATTGACCCATCATGATTATGAGTTAAATTCACCTATGAGTTGGTCTACAGAAGCAGAATATGATATAGTGATTGGCTGAAAGGTGTGCTTTCAAACTGTCTAATCAATGGGATGTTCCAGTTATTATAAATCACAGTTTTATGTTAATATGCTGGCTATGACTATATCAAACACACACAGTCACTGGCACAGATAAGGGAGATCACACTGCATGTGCGCACACAGACATTTCAAAAACACGATCTGGAAAATTAATAAATTAGGTACATTCTGGTGCAGCTTTAACTATAGCACGAAATAAAAATATATGTGCGTTTAAGTTACGTGAGGGTTAACGTTAGTTGATTATCACAGACAAACAATTATGTAAAATGTATAATAAACAAGAACTTACCGTTAGACGCCTCAATAAGACTGCACTCGACCAGTTTTTCTCTCACAAATGTATCCATGCGCTTTTCTGACAGGAAAAAAAACACATTTTGAATTATAATTTGTATGTAAAAAGACTTTATAAACCACAAAAGCATCAAATCACTTCACTAACGCGGCCAGCGTCACTCGCTGTGCGTGCGCGTACTTTGAAATGCCCTGAGACGTCGATTCTTTTCCGGGAATCACTTTGTTCGAGAATTACTGAACCGGTTTACTTGAACCGTACCGACTATATTGTACGTAATTTGTATGATTTAAATGTCGATATGGACAACTGCAGGCGTTTACATTAGAGCAGAAAGTCGTATTCACTTTTTGAACTCATTTGACTCACTTAAATATCAAATTCGCTTTTCAGTGTCAGAAACTACTTTTTCCTCTATTTTCACAGGTATTCGCATATTTCAGCCATCAGTCACTTTCTGAAACCTAATAAAACTTTATTAATCTGTCGTCTCAGATAACGTTACCTTAACACGATTATGCGAGTCGCGTAAGGTAGGTTGGCCGTTTGAGGTAAACTGTTCATCATTTAACGTAAATAATGTTGGCTTGTAGACGTTTAACAGTATTGTTGCTGCAAAAAAAAGTTATAATTCTGCCAATTTAAAATAATTATTATTGAAAACATTAAATAAACTTACCTTAAAACAGTTGAAAGCCGTGGCTTTGCCCCGTTGTTCTTCCAAAGTGACAGTTGGGGAGCGATTTAAACATCTTCAAGGCGCGTTAAATAACCCAGCGCTGGCCTGAAACAACCCAGCGACGCAACCCAGCAGGTTTAACCCAACACCTGGTAAATTGAAACTACCCAAAAGTGTTTAAAAAGAAATTAAATAACCCAACAAAATGACCCAACAGACTCAACCCAGCATTTTGGGTTAAAAAATAACCCAGCCGTTTTTAGAGTGATATTGTCCTCCAGTTAAAGATGACATTTCAGTTATTTAATGCCTCTCCCCCACATTTGACAGAGGTAAAGTGCAGCCAATGAGGAGATCCTTAATGATGACATTATGAATTTCTTGTTGTCTTGGAGAACTTAAAGTTGCATTGCTTGTTTGGTCAGTTCTGGTCTTGCAAATCCTGCAATGCTGAGCTGTGCAGCATCTGTTGGTTGCTGCTGCTGTCTTTGGTACTCGGTTGCATCGGTTTTCGGATCACCAGTACACTGAACCGAAAACCGTTTCTTTCGGAGGCGTCCGATTTGAGAACCGATGAACTGATGATACTGCACATGCGTGTAATTTTTCAAGTATTTTGTTAAACATCGGAAAGTGTGATAAAACTATAATATATATATATATATATATATATATATATATATATATATATATATACTTTTTTTTTTAAGATAGGGGCTACTTGTTTCTAATCTGTATATTGTAGATTATGTATGGGCCAAAGGGGTTTTCAGGGAAGTTGGACAATAATTAAGACTCTAAAGACTCCATGTTTAATATGAATAAGGGATGATTTATGAAATATCTGTACTGTATTTATAGTTAATGATGACAGATTCACAAACTGAGTTTGTAGTAAACAGAACATGGACACGAGTAGAGTAGCTAGCTGATGATACTGCGCAGCATGTGCCGGTGTCCTGACATTTTATCCTACCCTGTCAGAACCTGACAACGTCTGAACCGAACTGATTCTTTTGGTGATTGATTCTGAACTGATTTGGTGCTAATGTAATGAGTGCGGGTAAACCGAGGGCTTGAATGAAGGGCAATCTGACGAAACGTAAGTTCATTTAATAACAAATACATCGCAATGGATTATGTATCCGGTGAACTGTTTTTTTTTTTCAACCGGTTTATTGAATCAAACCGTCCGAAAGAACCGGTTCGCGGAAAAGAATCGAGCTTCCCATCACTAATCCACACTGATATCCAGTGAGTGGTGCGTGTGTTTCGTCTGCAAGCAGGAGACTTCTGCCTGCCGGTGTGGTGCAGTAAAGTGACAGAAGGGGAGACATTCATTAATTTATCATTTCAATTTTATGCTGGTTTTATTGTTACACATGACGCGGACTCGACTGTACTCGGAATATTTTCAGAGTCCAAAATGTTCAAGTCCGTGTCAAGTCCGAGTACAAATTCACCCGAGTGCGTGACAAGTCCGAGTTCATTCAAAATTGGACTCGAGTCCGGACTCGAGTCCGAGTCCAAGTTCGAGTACCCCAACTCTAACATATGAGGTCCTTTAAATTAAGTATTGATTTTATAGATAATATATATATATATACAGGCTCTCACATTAAGACAATACACAATATCTGCACTTTGTATTTGACAGTGTTAAACTAGCATTTACAAACTAAACCCTAACTATTAATCCATGACAGCTCACATGACAAGCAATAAACTGATAAGAAACACTGCATCATTAATGTCTGACCTACACGACTACTGATTATTCATTAAAGTAATGTAGCTGATAACCATTATTAATCACACCACAAAACAAATTAAAAAAGCATTAATGTATACATACTGTACGTACAGTATATAGGATACAGAAGTAGTTTTTATTTTATTTATTATTTTGGTCTAGAACAAGAAAAGAATATGTAATCCCCTCAGATTGTTATCCATAATAATATGCAATGTCTGCTGAGGATCCTTGCATTACAGCAGGAAATATATACAGTATATATATAATTATTATTTGTTTAATCCTAAATATCAGAGTGTCCTTGAGGTTATATAGTTGTGATATCTGGGGCCAGCTACCACAGCTATTTTTTTTTTCTTCTACCTATTAAAAAAGTTAAATGTAAAATAATAATAATACAATATACTCTACCGCTCAAATGTTTGGGGTCAGTATTTTGTTTTCTTCTTTAAATTAATACTTTTATTCAGCAAGGATGTGTTCAATTGATAAAGAGGGATAAAGACACCACAAGATCAAGACAAAAAAAAAATGATATGTAATAAAATTAATTACATTTTTTAAAGGAAAACCATATTAATTTTAAGAAGTATAAGATTTGTTTTCCAGTCACAGTCTGTATTCATTCTCAATGCATTTTTGAATAGCATTACATCATTGACCCTTTTACCTTACAGTGCTGACCTTTAACAGCAATCAGTTTTAGGCGAGACTTAAATCAGTGTTTGAAGCGGCTAATTTTAACCACTAAGACATTCAGACAGAGCCCAGAGGAGTCTTCAATACCCAGATGAGTTTAACATCTCCATGTTGAGCTGTGGGTTAATTACTACATAATTAAGACGGAAGACAGCAGGCCTGTGTTTAGATGTGTGTTGTCTGTGTTAATCTGCATGGATCCCTCAATTCTCACACAGCTCCTGCCTCCAGCGTCTCCGGCTCTCCAAAGAGCCCAGCATACTTCACTCCAATGTTTATCAGCCAGATTAACATGTTGACAGCCCCACCATTTGGAAACAGTTCCAAGATTTATGTCCCAGGCAGGTTTCCAAAGGGCTGTGAAAAACAAAGGGCGGTAGAACAAACTGAAGAGCCTTTACGGTCATTTGCACAGCCTGATCTGGACCCGCTTTCAGTGGGACATGTTTAGACAACAACTTCTGTGGTGGAGAGGCTTTTGAGGACTTTCAAACATCTGCGGGTTCATGTTCAAGCCGGGGGAACAGCCAGTGTCTCTGATCCTGTCTATTTGTATTTTGGAAGGCTATGATATCTTGTTGTTTTAACATGATAGTGAACAGTTTATGCAGTTAACTGGCATTCAGTGTAGTTGATTTGACACAATGTGAACTGCTTTACTTGTTTATTTAATGGTGCATTAATGATTTCCACTTTATGATGTTAAAATATGATGTTTGGGACAATAAAAGCTGTTAAGTTCACACGTCTCGTAGTTGACCAGCAGTCTCCATCAGTTTGAGCAAACATCCGGTTTCATTGTTTGTAGCTGATGAAGCAATTGAAACAGCTGCTTTTATGTGAAGATGGATTTGATGAACAAGTAATCTTCCCTAAAATAGTCTTTTTGATTCATATTTAATAAAATCATGAAGATATATGTGCATCGTTTAAATTATATTTCTCAACCTACCTTTCAAAAGTATGGGATCAGTAAGATTTAGAGGTTTTTTAAAGCCTCTTATGCTTACTAATGCTGCATTTATTTGATAAAAAATACAGTAAAAACTGTAATATTGTGAAAAATTATTATAATTTAAAATAGCTGTTTTTAATTCCAGTATATTGCTAAATGTAATTTATTCCTGTGATTTAAAGCTGAATTTATCAGGGTCATGATTCTTCAGAAACTATACTCACAACTTTGTTCCAGCATGTTTCATTGTAATATTTCACAACATTACTGTTTTTACTGTCTTCTTTCAACTATAAATCTTACCGACCCCAAACTTCTGGATGCCAGTGTATTTGTTTAGGTGTAAAACTTTTGGAAGAAAACTACTTGGACCCTTAATTCATCGAGGCTGAGAATGCAAGAAAATGACAAGGAGAAAGAAAATAGCAGTAAATTGCGACATGACGGCTGTGACATGTAAATGACAGTGACATGCCACTCAGTAATTGCTGTTCCTCTAAGACTCACAGTGTTGACAGCGCTCTGTGTCTCATTCCCAGGAATCATGTGGTCTGAGTGGTCATGGAGAGACCTGGGGCAGAAAGGACACTGGACACTGTCAAAACCCATTATTCTGAACACGTCAAACTAAAAAGTCACAGATAAAGGAAACGGCAAAGTACTTTTCTGGAGATACATATCGTGTGGGCAAATATCTCAAAGAAACGGTCACACTTTACCTTAAAAATCAAAAGAAAAAATATATAAAGTATATTATGCACAAAGAAATTAAGGCAGTTTTAGGACCATTAAGATTCATTGTGACATTACTTACATTACAGCCTAACTAACTCATCAGGAAAATTTGAAAGATTT
Organism: Carassius auratus; assembly: GCF_003368295.1. NCBI lineage: Eukaryota > Metazoa > Chordata > Actinopteri > Cypriniformes > Cyprinidae > Carassius > Carassius auratus. The sequence continues at coordinate 8,625,829 of NC_039281.1, read as the reverse complement.
GAAAGGAGAAAAAAAAATCATAATACAGTCAGCTTTTAAATTTAGTACACAATTAACCAAACGTTTGGGGTCAGTAAATTAAATTTCTGTTTTAAATATACTGTTTATATATATATATATATTAATAGGCTATGTTTATTGAGGAAGGATGCATCATAAATGCTGTTCATTTGAACTTGAAAATGTATCATTGTTTCCACAAAAATATGAAGTGGCACAATGGCTTTCTACATTGATAAAAAAATAAATAAATGTTTCTTGAGCATCAAATCAGCATATCAGAATGATTTCTGAAGGATCATGTGGCACTGAAGACTGGAGGAATGATGCTGAAAATACAGCTGCGCATCAGGAATAAATTGCATTGCAAATAAAAAAAGTTATTTTCAATTGTGCTAATATTTCATATTCAGTATTACAGTTTTTTTTCTATATTTGTGAACAAAATAAATGCAGAATTGGTGAGCAAAAGAGACTTTTTAAAAACATAAAAAAATGTCACTGACCCCAAACTATTGAATGATAGTATATAATCACAATCAAATAGACAGTACATTAAATCATAATTACAATCCCTTCACAATTTAAACATACATTACATTTTTGGCCCATTTAAGTGAATGAGATTTTGATACATTAGAGTATGTTAATGCAATTGTCATGAAAATAATGAAAACCTAAAATGCTTAATTTTCATTTCTAAATTTCAAGTTAAATCAGATCTGAAACGTGTTTCTGGGAACAACTTCCATTTCACTCGTCCTCTTTAAAATGCAAAAACTAATTATAGATTAACAAACACATTATGTCTGCCTCGCCATGTCAAAGTGTACAGTGAGACGGACAAATACAAAGACATTGTCTAAATGGAGGTAATCCATTGGTGTTTCCATGGAAACAAAATCCACAGATCTCTTTTGAGAAAGCGATTTAAAAGACTTGTAACATATGATTAGAATGAGAAGAAACAGCACAGCGATATTCACAGCGTGCTCATTATTATCACCGCTAAAGAAACTGTCAGAACTGTAAGAAAGAGGCCAAACACAAACAGACCCAAATTAAACTTTGGCCTGTGGATCTGGCAATATTTAAAATAAATTTCTTGACAAAAACTCAAATCTAAGGTTTTGAAATGACCTCCTTGTTTCATATTTTACGGAACTGGCAATGTTTTTTTTTTTTTCACTTTTTTAGATTCCATCAAATGAAATCTAAGACAAACTCTAGTAATGTGCAACAAAGTTGAGCTGCTGACATCAGAATAATTTTATAAGTTTTTCTTCACTTCCCAGCAGGCCGACCAATAAATGTCACCAACAAACCATGCATAAAAGCACTGTAACATAAAAAACAAAATACCAAACTCTAACCATAAATTATTAAACAAATAAATCATTCATCTATTATTGATAACAGCTTTCACTTTCTTTTCACTGCTTTGAATTAAGTTCTGCATTACAAAAATTCACAATAACCGATTCAAATAAACATATCTGATAATAGATCATTGTGAAAGACTTAAAACATATTTATAAATGTGAGCTTTATTCTGAAATACTGTAATTCTACTGGCTCAAACACAATTAGAATGATTACAGCAAAAACATTTAACTGTCCATGCCAGGTCTGCCTTAAAAATGTTCTTTTCTTATAAAAAAAATCATATTTTGAAATGAAAAATCAGTTTCTCTCACACTTCCACTATGTGCCATTAACAACACAATGTTACAGCATATTAATGTCTTTCTATACGCCCTTCAGTCAGCACATATACGTCTTTGTTCCATGTCTGCTTAGATTAATAACAACAATCAGATCCTTGCATTCAAGATTTCCCTCGTGGGATTTGACCAGCTGGCTTAACTCTTTAATCTTTGCTGTATCAAAAATCACATGCTAGGTTGTGTTTAGGGCCTGAGAGAGCTGTCCTCCACTGACCGCTCATCCTCTGATCTACACATCTCCTCCATCACAGCTGTCACCAACATCTCACCAACAATAAGGGTCAAATCACGACGGATCAAATTTTCCTTGAACTTTTATCTTAAAGCAAAATAATACATTACCCCTATTCAAATAGGGTTTAGTTTGCTATAAAAATACCCAAATATCTCAATATTATCTTCTAGAAATTCCAGCTAAAATTAGAGTCTGCTATGCATAATATAACTTTTTACATTGAACCAGGAGAGAAATATGCACAGATCAAGCACCGTTTACAAGTAAAAACAGTCCAAAGCAGAAGTCCTAAAGCAATATATCAGTGGATTTAGTGAAGAGAACAGGGGCAGACTCTTTCTCTGAAGGAAGCATTATTATGGATTATGCATTTTTAGCAATGGTTTGCATTAAAGATGGATTTGTTTCTTACAAACACGCAGCTTTTCAGTTCACAAGATGTTAACTGATGGACTGGAGTGGTGTTGATAACTTGTGGATTATTGTGATGTTTTTATCAGCTGTTTGAACTCACTCTTGAAAGGTGAGTAAATAATGTGCTAAAATTCTCTAAATTTGTTCTGATGAAGAAACTAATTCATTTTGAACTTGGATGGCCTGAGGGTGAGTAAATGCCTACCTACATAAAACAGCAAAAATATGTATGAATATTGTGATAGTACATGGATATTTGGGAAATCTTTACATCACAATCTTGTAGGACAGAAAAAACTGTCTGTATTAGTGAAACAATCCCTCTTCTCTGTCGAGATGTTTATGAGAATAGTTTAATAATAAAGCAGATGGGGAGCAAAAGAGTCCTAGCAAACATGTAGTCTGAGACGACCAAAGTTCAGTTTTATGATCCCATGTGACACGTAACAGCAGAAGCTTCAACATACAGATGTTCATGGTGTGCTATTTTCTGAGTAAATGCTGTTAGGTCAAGGAGGTGAGCAAGCTTGAAAGGTCAGATGAAGTAGTACAACGGAACGGAAGAAAATGACACCTGACAGTGAATGTAAAAGGTGTACAAAGCAAGACATGGACTTATGCTTTGCTGCCCGGTGCTACAAGAACTTGTACAAATGACCCCCAGATGTCAAATACAAGTCAATACAACAAGCTAACAACCAAAAGCATTAGTATATGAGAACGAATCAATCTAGAGGTCTTCTAGATTCATGGAAGTGAACCCCTTTAAGGGTACGTTCACACTCGAATCAGTTGCCTAATCTGAAGCAGAGTTTGATTGCTTCTGCTCTCTCCACTTGACTGCGTTTTTTTTCCAAACTGCTGTATGTTTGCGTCATCAAAAGAAAACAGCAGTCACACTGCCAAAACAGTAAAAACACTGCAATACGTGCCCCAACAAATGTAATAAATCATAGCCATGGTCACGTATTAAATGCATGTTTAAGCGCTGGAGATTTCACTTTGAAACTGCTGCAAAACACGCAGTATGGTATCTAATATCATGTTGCAGAAACATTGCCACAAGCATATATTTTCAGTGAGTCTGGGTTGATTTTGATGATGAGATTAACACTGGATTGTAATGTTACTGGCCATAATCTATCCTCGCTTCAAGCATATTTTCATCTTAACCACACTAGAAAAGAGAGATGGTGATAAATGTAATGCTTCTCTCACTTACTTCAGGACGTGTGTCGAGCCGTTGATCTGCGTGGCCGTGCAGGTCGGTACAGGGCCCAGGATGGAAGGTCGGCGGTAGCGCTTGTGTCCGCAGCAGAGGATGATGAGGAAGGCACGGCGAAAGGACTTGTTGAGGAAGGCGTAAAGGATGGGGTTGAGCATGGAGTTGATGTAGCCCAGCCAGAGGCAGGCCGCCCACAGCTGCTCAGGAACACTGTAGTCTATGAAGGGGTCCACCACGTTCGTGATGAAGAAAGGGGGCCCAGCACAGACAGAAGCAGCCCATGATGATGCACAGAGTCTTGGCCGCCTTGGTCTCGGTGCGCATGCGGTGGTTGCGTTGGTGGTCCGCGCTATCCGCATTCCCCGCTCCTCCGGCGCGCTGCAGCATGCTGATCTGTCGCGCATGTTCCCGCGCCGTGATGTAGATGCGCTGGTACGCCAGCACCATCAGGATCAGCGGTACGTAGAAGGCCACGACTGAGCAGGTCAGCGCATACGGCTTATTCACCATAAACACACACACCGTGGAGTTTCCAGAGAACTTCCGCTTCTCTATCTGTCAAGAGAGGGATGTTGACACAGTCAGATTACACAAACACAAAAAAAATTTACACTCCTAAAATAAAGTTTCCAAAAGAGGGTTTGCAGAACCATTTTTTTTCTTCTTCTTGTTTCTTTAAGAACTTGAAGAGCCTTTATCTACTATAAAGAACCCTTTGCATAATGGAAAGATTACAAGGATGTTAAAGGTTCTTAAATATGTACGATTACACGATTGTATGATACACTAGAACAGTGTTATTTATTTTGCTGACTTGTGTACTTACATTATCCCAAATGTTTCGAAGAATGTTTAAATCCAGAGAAATAAGCAATTTTAACTAGTGACATGGACCGTGTCCATAGTGTCATTGTGTCGCCTGCCAATGACATCATAACCCCTCGATTTCCGGTTCTGTTTTGTCGAAAACATGGAAACACCAAAGACTCTTTAATATGTTTTGCGTTTTAATAAACCGGTGACGACTGCTCAGAGTAGCATTATAACAGAACTTGTATCTAGTATGATAAAACAGCACTGCTTTTATTTCACATATGCACGACCGTAAGGAGCAGAAGTGGTTTACTGTGGTGTAATAAAAGCTCCGATGCTTTCGAGCCGTGTGTTACGCTCGTTTCACTTCGCTGGCTTTCAGCCTCACACTTCTACATTCTACTACTACCTCATTCTGTACTACTAAGTACAGTTTCTTATCTTCATGAGCAAAAATTATGTTTTTTTGTTTCTGTTATCAGGAAAATATGTGCAGTGATCGCTGGCGCCGTGAAGTAGCGCTCTAATAGCTTTCACACCCCACACAAACACTTATCTAGGTTAACGTCACAGCGAGCAGCCATGCAAAGCTGCTACTACTTACATGTTCCAGTTACAAATGATCCAAGGCGAGACATATTTGGGTGAAAGTTTGGATTTCATGCACGATATACTGTAATTACCTACTAATACTCTAATGACTGCTGGTTGACATGTTGTTACAAAGTTACTTATAGTTAATACAGTTTCTGAAATGGAGTCAAACTAAAGTGTTTCTATATTGTTTAAAGAGTTATATAAATAAAAGTGACTTCATTTAAAAAAAAGGACTTGTTTCACAATACAAAACCTTTTGTGATATGAAATGTTTAAGGTTCTATCACAGATTCCAATAAAGAACTTTCATTTTTAAAGTGTGGAATGTTCTTTAACTGGTTTTCAGCGCTCAGCAGCTTCTCCCTCTGTGTTTGTTCATTAATATTCAACCCCACGTGTCTTTGGCTTCAGGGAACAGTCATGTGAGGAGACGTTTTAAGAGCAGAGGTGACTACGCACAAAACACAAGCGCCTTCAGATGTGGACGAGACCTCAGCTAGAGGGCATGAGTCTGTTAATATTTTGCTCCTAAAATACACTACTGCACTTTATATTAATAAAACATGCTTAACATTCAAATCTTGTGACGTAAGGCACTATATTAAGTTTGTAACTAGTAAATTAATTACACTCTAGAATCAAATTCAGCCTTTGATGCATGACGTCCTCTAGTGTGGAAAGATTTCGAAAAGTCATTCAGGGTTGGATGACACATTCAAACCATCAGTGATGACCTTTGACATGGGAGTGACAGGTACATTCAACTCATTAAATTTATATACTGTGAACAGACAGTGATGTCACTCTCTTATGGACGCTGCCAGTTTGTCTGAGGAAAATTACAGAGACAGAGACATTAAAGGGGGGGTGAAATGCTCGTTTTCACTCAATATCCTGTTAATCTTGAGTACCTATAGAGTAGTACTGCATCCTTCATAACTCCAAAAAGTCTTTAGTTTTATTATATTCATAAGAGAAAGATAGTCTGTACCGATTTTTCCCGGAAAAACACGACCGACTGGAGGCGTGACGTGTGGGCGGAGCTAAAGAATCACGAGCGCGAATAGGCTTTTGCGTTGAGAGCATGTGGAAGCTGTGACATTACCATGAGGGAAAACCCATCATCCAAAACAAACCATGGCTTACAGTCAGATTCAGCAGTTTATTTATGATCCAGAATCAGATCCCGAGGCTGAAACTGAAAGAGAGCAGCAGCAGCAACGACTCGCTCCGAGCGGGGCTCGAACCCGGGTCTCTGGCATGGGAGGGGACGCACTAACAAGGAGGCAGAGATATTTGAAGCAGTTTTACTCACCGCCTGTGGTTCCAACACACGTTTGTGACCCTTTTTCCTTGGGATTGCATCATCCTTAAGAAATAAACGATACGCAAATCCGGCGTCAAACTGGGCCTTGTGAACAAGCATCTTCGAAATGCAGGGAACAAACAAAAACACTCGCACAACTCCGTTGATGCTCTGTAAAAATAAACTCCATCCACTGGTCCCTTAATGCTGTTTTTTTTTTTTGGTAATCTGTGCAGGGTTGTCTTGCCCTGGCAACCAAAAACACACTTCTTTTGTGACTTTTCGCGACGCTCTCGCTCTGATCAGTGAATAAATGTCTGTGCTCAGCCTCTCAGTGCTCTGCTATACGGGAGCGCGCGCTCTTCCGGCAGAAGTGCCTCAGGACCCATATAAGGAAATTCCGCTCCATCTAACGTCACACAGACCCATACTAAAAAAAAACTTTCCGAAACTTGTGACAAACCGGAAGGAGTATTTTGAGAACAAAAATACTCCTTCAAATGTACAACTTAATTTTTTAAACTTTGTCCATGTTTAGCATGGGAATCCAACTCTTTAACAGTGTAAAAAAACTCAGTATGCATGAAATAGCATTTCACCCCCCCTTTAAACACATCATTCGCAGTCTGTCTTTCTCCAACTGTGCTTGCAAATGTTTGGGGGCAGTATGATTTTTTTTTATTTTTGAAAGAAGCTTTTACTTTTATTCAGCAAGCATGCATTAAATTGATGCCAAATGTGGCAGTAAAGACATGCATAATGTTATAAAATATTATTTCAAATAAATGTTGCTATTTTCATCTTTATGTTCATCAAAGAAGAAAAAAAGGCACCATAGTTTTCAAAAAAAAATAAAAATGTAAAAACCATTTTTTAACACTGATAATAATCAGATATGTTTCTTGAGCAGCAAATCAGCATATTACATTTTTATTGTATTTTTTATCAAATAAATGCAGCCTTAGTGAGCAGAAGAGAAACACACAAATTCTACTGACCCCAAATCTGAACATCTTATATATATATATATATATATATATATATATATATATATATATATATAATTTCAGACTGTTATCCTATGAAACCATGTTCCAATGTGTAATTAGTGACATTTAATAGAAAAATTGTGCTTAACCACCATGATTAATAACTAGTCATAACAGAGCTTGATGAGAGAAATGAACACTGATGTTTTTATTTTTTATTTTGAATCTGATCTAGAGAAGTGAAATCATAAATTAAACACATGCAGATATATACTGTTTACAAACAGGTTAGTACTGATTGATCCACAGAGGGAAGTATCATGATGAGAGATATTAATCACTGTTCATCTGCATCTGTCTCCTGTCTGCTGCTCCCAAACAATCTCAAATCATAACACTGAGCCCTCCACACTCTGAACCCAACAACAATAAAAAAACTCATGAACTGCAAACATATTTCACATCAGAAGTCTTTTCTTTTTAATAAGCTGGACTTTGGCCCACACTGTCATTGATATTCAACAATACCGCTAATTAGTTCCTTTGAGAAGAGCTTTTGGTGAAACGGTAGGATTGAATGTGAAGTATAGTAGACATTAATGTAATGCTTGTGAACCAATGCAAGAGACTCCAGATGGCAGAATGCCAACAGCTTACTCTGAATAGAATGCTAATTAATTATTATATATATATATATATATATATATATATATATATATATATATATATATATATATATATATATATATATATATATATATAAATATAAATATATATATAATATTTATTTATTTACTTTCTTGAAATTTCAGTTTGAAGGAAGCTACAAACTTTGGCACAATCAAAAGTCTCTATTATTTTTTAGATAAATTAGCTCAGGGGTTCCCAAGCTTTTTTGCAAACTGAACCCCTTAGATGTAAAATATTTAGCTTGAAGTATAGCCTGATATTATAAGTTACCACATATTAAAAAATATTGTTTTTAGAAGGTTTTTATTTTGATTGTTTTATGTTTTTTAATTCTATAACCTAGGGCACATTATTATTTTTTATATTGATTTAACTCTAATTTAAAAAAATGAAGATATAAATATATTGCTGTATATCACAATTGAAGTATTTAATTATTATAGACCTAATAATTGTTATTTTACACTGCAAGTTACAATACTATTATTTGTGTAAAAATTTCTTAACTTTCAAATGTTGTTATTTCAGTGTAATAGTTGTGAAATGCTGTAAACTTCTATCCACAGAAATGTTGAAAATGGTGCTAACGTGTAAATAAGTGAACCTAGCACAAATTTTGGTGCTTCAGTCTACACCCAGGGCCATTTTTGTTTGTTGCTGGTAAGTATTAGATTAAGCTCTCCACCTGAGACTGTGGCATTTCATTTTCTCCTCAATCATCCCACCCCTCAAAGCTGGGCTTTCCTAGATTTGCTTTCCTAGAAACATCGACAGTGGCTTGTCTTCTTTGCATGGATGCATAATTGCCTTTTGTAAAATGTATAAAAAGCGGAGAAGGCGTTGAAATGCCTGAAAAGACTTTACATACATCACAAGCTTCCCTTTAATCACTCCCTGCACTTTTTTATAAAGCATTTTAATAATCTACACTTGCCCTGATTGCAAGGTGAGAGAGAATCAAAGAAACATCATTATAACATGAATCAAAGTCAGACAGTCGACCACCTGATAGATGTAACTCACCAAATCATCTATTCCAATACTGTTCCAGCCTTGCATTATGGGTAGGAAGGAAATAACGGTTGGGATTATCCAGCATCCTCCGATCATTAGAGCCACTCTCAACGGTGTCATCTTATTGCTGTAAACCAGCGGCTTGCAACAGATGGCATAGTACCTGGAAGGAAAGGTAATATTGAATAATTCTTCATTTGTCCAGGCATATACAGTAGTACATGAAAAAATTACTAAGATGAAATAATGTTACATAAATATTGTTAATTGTTGCTTAAATATTAATATGCAACCACAGATATTTATTTTCTTGGAAAATGCATTTTTCAATATGCATGTGAATGACAACAACCTTGAAAAAACCTGAAGGATGATGACCTGCAAGTGGCCCTGACTGACAAAATGTCAACCTATCCAGCATCTGGAAGACTCATATTCTGTCAAGCTGTTAGAGCTTTCTCATCTGCTGTTCTGATCAGCTCAAGGTTGTTGGTTAAATGACACTACTGACATTAAAGGTGAAGCACGTTATATTGACAGCTGTAGTAGCAGTGGAAATGGGTAGTGCAGTCCAAATTCAAATATTGGAGAGAGTTGTTTCTCAGACTTACGCAGGTTGCCAGATTGAGGACATGCAACAGGAATGAGCGTAACTGATAATGGAAGGCGACGAGCCTAAAACTGGAAGTTGATAAATGTTTTATCCGTTTCTTAATATTCCTCTGGTCACAGAGCTTTTTAGATAGATGCTGAGGCTTTTTTAAGTCGGGTAGAATCTGCCATGGTGTTGAAACACTATTGTTTAAACTGTCAGTGGCGGAGTCACACAGACCAAAACAAAAAACAGTCATTCTGACACTGAACACACATTTCAAACTGGCTGTACCCTTGTAGCTGAAGCCAGAGAAACAAGTATGTGAGCTTGACTGAAAACTGAATTAGTATGTGTAGATTCACTTCCATTCAACAGTTGGGTTAGGTCTGGTAATATTTTTAATGCTTTTGAAATAAGTCTCTTCCCCTTACTAAGGCTTCATTTCTTTTATCAGAAATACATTTTATGTTAAATATTATTAACATTTAAAATAACTTTTTAATCTTCTATGTGAATACATCGTAAAATGTAATTTATTCCTGTGATCAAAGCTGTATTTTCAGCATCATTACGCCAGTCTTCAGTGTCACATGATCCTTCTGGAATCATGATAATATGCTAATTTGCTGCTCAAGAAACATGCATTATTATTTTTGTTATATAGAAATAATTTGCGAAGCTCTATTATCTTTCTTTTTTTCTGCAAGCAATACCTAAGTTGACTATGTAGAAAACCATAAGGTCTGGAAAACTGTTAAATGAATGGCACTCAGTTAACACAGTGTACTCTCAGTTTGAGAGAGAGGAAAAATAAAGATGTAAAAGGTGAAGTAATCCTTGACCTGCACTAAGATATAATTTGGTGACTCACAAAAGTGTCATAAAAGTCCATAAAAACTGTAACTGCACAAAAATGCCTCCAAAGAAACACCTGGCTAGTGCTATGAATTGTTTTCAACTACTAAAGTTCAAAAGTTCAACTATTTTTGTTTGATAGAAACAATCCCTGACTTGTTGAAGAATTGAAGATTTAAGGACCAATCCCGAAAGGTCTTTACCCCTTATACAACTTTCACCCTTCACTTCCATAACGAAAAACCTCACACTTTGCCATCTACAGCATGTCGTGAGATGAGCCTCGGATGGACATTTTGTGCCTTGTGCGTGTTTGGAGTGCTCTGCTATCTCAAAGAGTGAAGAAAGGGTTGAGGGAAAGCCACAGAGGACAGATTTTACTTACAATCCCCTCGACTAAATGAGACAGGTCTCTGTTTTTCTCTCCTTTGACCCCAGATGTGTAAAAGCTTCAGTCTGTGTGTGTCGAGGTTCCTGTTTACATACATGCCTCCGGCCATGGAATCTGCTAACCCCACCCAAGTGTTCACCACAGCATGTTTAGAGCTCCGACATGCTCCACCCCCCATGTATCAATATGGCCTCTGCCCCTACAGGTCAGACTTTGGGTTTTATTGGGCTTGAAGGCACGAAGGCTTGTCCAGATTCTGAAAGTCTGTTTTTATATTTCCATTTGGTGGCGCAAAAACTGACACATTTCAACCTAGCTGGAAACACAACAGGTGTTCTGAGTCATCTGTTGTGTCTAATTGACAAACATAACGCCACTAAAAATGCCTACGTTAGGTCCCCAAAATAACATCCTGATGCAATTTATTGACACTTTGTATGGGGGCGTTTGAATGGGACTCCACATATCATTCTTCTGTAACAAATTTGGAAAAGGTTAGGGCTTTGGAGATTTGCAGCAGCGAGAGGAAGAATTTGTTAGCGGCTCTGAAGCACTGAGCAAGCATTGCTCACAGTCTTAAATCATTCCCAGCTGTGTCAGATCCGACTCTCTGCTGCAATCCAGCACTGGACTCTTTCCGAATTGCACATATAGTCATTTTCGGGTCAGAGTCGGGTCAGTAAAAATAAGTTTTATGGTTCTGTGTTTAACTGTTCCAATGTTTGGGGTCGGAAAGTTCTTATGTTCTTATGTTCACCAATGCTATATTATTTAATCAAAAATACAGTAGCAACAGTAATATTATCTATGGCAGCTTTCATCTGACCAATGCCCGCCCATGAGGCCGTTTGACTGACATGTCAAACAACCAATCACAGTTTGTTTCGTTCAATTGTTTCGTTTTGAGGCGTAGACATGTTCCACAATAACAGATTGGTGTGTAAAACTCATGGACATATTTTAAAGATTATAACAATCCGCTGATGACTTCGAACTCCTGAAGTATTTCCACTTTTGTGTCCCATAATCCATCAGGCATTTAGCCAACGGGGTCTGAGGTTGAGACGACTTTTAAGGATGTAACAAGTCTTTCAACTCATGATTGCGAACTGGTTCATGATACTTGTTCATGATACGATACAAAAATTTAATAAAAAAGATGGCCCAACTACTACTTTCTCAGACAAAATGCTTTTCGTTTGAGAAATTTAAATATGTCAAATGACAAAAACTAAACTGAAATTTAAAAAACAAATTCTAAACAAATTACCATATTTTCCGGGACCTATAAGTTGCACTTTTTTTCATAGTTGGCTGTTCCTGCGACTTATAGTCAGGTGCGAACTTATTTATCAAATTAATTTGACATGAACCGAGAGAAATGAACCAAGAGAAATTAACCAATAGAAAAACATTACCGTCTCCAGCCACGAGAGGGCGCTCAATGCTGCTCAGTGCTCCTGTAATCTACACTGAAAACTAGAGCGCACTCTGGCGGCTGGAGACAGTAATGTTTTCTCTTGGTTCTTGGCTCTAAATAAATGCGACTTATATATGTTTTTTTCCTCATCATGACGTATTTTGGACTGATGCGACTTATACTCAGGTGCGACTTATAGTCCGAAAAATACGGTAAATAAACAATACAAAGAAATAATAAACAAACGAAGTGCCTGCGCTCTTTTCATTTAAAACTCGAGACAACCACTGCATTTTAATTATGATCCAAACAAAGATTCTGCATACATGCAACATGAGTATTTTTCGTTTTAAATTATGTGTATAATTTTGAAATTTGAAGCAAAAACTGAATGATCTGACTTTAGCTTTGTGAAACTTTACTACAGACGAAACAACGAACGAAACAAAAACAGCAGACGGGCTGCATGAGAACGCAAATAAAATAAATAAATAAAATACATAAAATAAAAATAGTGACCGCAAAGTTTTGAACAGTAGTGCAGTTCACTTAGTTTTTTATTGATCTGAAACTTTTCCCAAGACGTCTGTCTTTGAAGGTTGTACACAGCAGCTTCTCTTTGTTTAATTTACATAGTGCCTGATTTGAATTAGATCAATTTGGCCCAAATAGTATTCCCATTTCTCTAAACAGCTGACCTGGGACAGCTTAGCTAAGGCTACGCATAAGGACAATGGGCTTAATGTTCTCTCATTGTTCTGGCTGCATTTACTTTAGCCAGTGTTAATAAAACGAAACATAATTAAATGATGGTACACAATTACAACAATTGCTTTAGTGCATAATGCAGCAATATGTAAGATGCTCATTAAAATCATTCACATGCCTAAGATCTCCTCAGGGATTTGGCTCTTATATCTCAGTCTCTGCTAATATTAGCGAGTGATAAACACATTACAACCACTCGGCCTTTCACACCTAGTTCCAGTCTGCTGTGAAGAATTCTAGCTGGAAGACTTGTAATTCTCAGCCTTGTCTCTTGGTGCTTATCAACTACAGCCCTGTCAAAGATGCATGTCACAGAGCCACTTCTGTCTACGTGCTC
>NC_039281.1:8570183-8612353 GCF_003368295.1 Carassius auratus | reverse complement strand
TTAATTATATGAATATCTGAGATGAACTCCTTTTTTGGAAATTGGAGAGATGGTTTAAATGAGTCAATGCTTTCTGTTAACTGCCTTGTAATTCCAGTCTCCTCCGCAATGTGTGCGCTGGCGGTTTTCGCCGTTGCTTGTGATGCGCACAGTCATGGTGTTGGGGTAAGCACTATATTTGCCATCTGTTGCTGTTATTTTAAGTACATATAAAGGATTTTCTGTGCCTTTGTAATTTGGGGGAATTGCTTTAGCAAGTTTAATAGAGCCAGAAACAGGGTTAATTGCAAACAGTCCATCATCATTCCCAGACTCTATCCTGTATATGATCTGCTGCAGCTCATCCAGATTCGAGTGCTGACATCTCTGCAATACTCTTCCCACAGCAAAGTCTGGGGTATGGAGGCATTGCATGCCACCCGCTCAAACACTGGAACGTTGTCGTTGACGTTGGTCATGGTGATGGTCGCAGAGCATTCACTTACCCTGTTGAAAGGGCTTCCGCTATCAGAGGCCCAGATTCTCAGGTGGTACCATCTCTTCATAAGCTCATAGTCAAACTCCTGAGAGGTCGAAATCACACCGGTCAGTGGGTCTATATTGAAAGGAACAGGACCTGTGTTTGCTATGGAGTATGTTACAAAACCCGTTATTATCTTTGTCCACATCAAATAGCAGAGACAGCCAAGATGCTTGTTCCGATTGGGACATTTTCAGGCAGAGAAGCCTGGTATGAGGGCAATGTGAACCTTGGGGAATTATCGTGTTTCATCTGTAATATCCACAACGACACGGTAAAACGCTTCCCATTATTTGCTGTGACGTCAAACTCATAGTGGTGGTGCTTTTCAAAGTCAAGAGTCCTGAGAAGTCATTATCACACCAGTTTGGGTGCTGATTTTGAATTTATAGCTATCCAGGTTTTCTTTGATGCTGTAGGTTATATTTTTGAAAATTCAAAACCTACAGATACTCTAACTACATGAGTTTTCGGTGGAGAAAATTCACTGAGAGTGACATAATAGAGTTCCTGTTCAATGTCAAAGGTATAGCTTGCGGAGAGGAGGGATATGCACAGTTTTTATTGGTGTTAGCAAAGGAGGGTTTCTTTCGTCTTTGGCTTGAAGGGGAAATGTTAGTCCAAATGGGTTTTGCGACCAATCGATCCATTTTGTTGAGACCAGTTGAAAGCCACCATCGTGCAACATCGATGGAACAATCTGAAAGCACTTCAGAGGATCCCCTTGAACTATACTTAAAGATGCCACTTTCTCCTTCTCCTTGGTTCTATTTTGATGTTCAACTTATTTTGTCGTCATCCGTTTGTGGACTGGTGGTGTGATGAGGGTAAAGTTCTCTGTCACGTTTTGAATGGTCACACCACCTTTGCTACATTTCCAAACTTCTGCACGCCAGATATTTTCTTTGTCCTGTCCTCTGCCAGCACAGTCAGCTCATACCTGTCTCTCTGACTGGTGTCAAGCATCTTTATAAGTGTAACAGTCCCAGTGAATGGATCAACAGCAAAGGGGTGGGATCTAGTGGTGAATGAGTAATAAAACTCTGAGTTGCTGCCAATATCAGCATCCGTGGCACTCACACCCACCAGACTTGACTTGATCGGTGTGTCTTCTCTGATTACCACATGATAAGAGGCAGGGTAGAAGAGCGGTTTCAGATCATTTGTATCAAGCACTTGGATTGATACTTTTGTTCTAGCTCGGTTGTCATAGGTGCTTTCTGTAGCCTCTACAGTGAGAGTGTAAATGTCTCGTACCTCTCTGTTTAGCACAGCTGAGTAACTGCTTCGTGTTTTGATTCTCAGAAAGCAGAAATCTCCTATGGTTATCTCCTCGGCTTTGAAAAGGCCATCATCATCACCAGAAACAATCTTGTACTTAATGTCCCAGAAGAAATCAGTTAGGATGATGCCCATTCGGACCGGGCTCTCCGTATAGGTCCTGGGGGCAGAGTTCTCATAAATGCTGGCATTATATAAATGATGGGTGAATCTCAGCAGAGAGTTGTCTTTAACCAGGCTCCCCTGACATCTGGTTAGCGGTTCCTAGGACTGCTATGACGATGAGAATTATGGCTGTGTTTGTGAAAGCCATCCTCACTGTCTCAACATGGACCCGCAGACCTAAAGAGAAGGAAAACATTTTTAAAACTCCTTTATATGACAAGTAGACCATGCTGTGTCACAACATGATCTTACCATGAGCTAAGAGGTCAAATTTATATTACAAAAACCATTATCTAACCACATACCGAAACCAGAAATCACAAAAACACGCACACAGACTCATCTCATTGTCAGTTTTACCTAATGAAAGACCATAGACAGGTATTTTTTCTCCCGTTTTGACATGCCTTGACAAGCTACATTACACTGTTTGACCATAAGAAGAGCACCAGAACTCTTTGATATTGTTTCCACATGGTTGAGCCAGTCTTCTTTAACTACAAGTCAACTACAATTAGCATATGAAAATGAGTATTGTAACCAATAAACTGCATTGGGTTGCTCTTCAAATTGGATACCAAAATCATATATTTGGGGGGCGCCTGACATTGAGCTTCCCTCCTCACCCTCTTGTTCGACAGTAATTTTTAGCAACAAGACTTAAAATTATCTTTCACATCCCACCCATCCAGTTTCAGATAAAATTTTAAAGCACACATTGTTCGCTACTGGAGCTTATGCTATGCCTATTTCCTACATCATTTGCTGGAACGCAACTCTCTCATGAAGTTGTGTAAGACAAAATATGGACATTATTGTTACACAAATCATCGTTTGGGATCAGAAGGCCTTCATTATACCACTGGAGCCATGAGGAGCACTTTTTATGATGGTTGGATGCACTTTTTTGGGCTTTAAAATCTCGGCCACCATTCACATAAAGCTTGGAAGAGCCAGGGCATATATACTAATATAAATCTGATTGTATTCGTCTGTAAGAATAAGTCATACACCTTGGCTCGAGGATGAGTAAATCATGGGGTGATTTTCATTTTTGAGTGTACTATCCCTTTAACTACAATACAGTGTGTGACACTTCTTAACTCTTTTGAAATCTCCCGAAATCCAACAGGTAAGATTTGTGAAATCCCTGAAGGAGAGTTTGTTGTGGAGCAGTAGGATGTGCAGTGTGTTGCCCTCCAGCCTGCACTCTCACAGTTAACTGCCGCCACACGTTCAATCAGGCGGCACACACTCTGATCTCATTTCACTATCCCTTCTCACTTTACCAGTTTTGTGAGATTTAATGTCATTTAAGGATACTGTGAACAGTTCAGCATGCTTGCACTCTTGTAATGGTACTATGTACTATAATAAATCAAACTTTTAGTGTATCAAGCACTAATAATACTCTAGAAACTCCCATCAAAGCAAAACTGATGCATGTGTTTAAAGTATGTTCTACTGTTAACCAACAAAGTGCAGTCTTCAGCTATTGCACATACTGCATTTTTTTTATTATTAGCTTTTAAGGAGATGCTACAGCAGTTCTTATTATATTCCCTGCATGTTTAATGCTTTGTGGTGCATAAATTACACTAGCAGTTGTTGTTGGTTTATTTTTGGCAAAAGTTGTAGCCAGAGCCAAGCATCACTATGCCCACAGATGCGTCATTTTCAACAGAACAGCTAGCTGTATGTTGCAGAGATATCCAGATGACGCTGAATTTAATTTCCTTCCAAAATGTTCTTGAACTGCCTGCTAATTAGATTCTGATAAACACAGTTATCTTTGTTTAAAGCAAAGCAATCCTCAGAAAAAAATAACTTCCTCAGAAGTTCCTCAGAACTTTTGCACAAATTCTGAAAGATCTTTACAACATTTTTTGTGTGTGAGTTGGTTCCCCATCTGTCTACGGATATCACATCCTCACAACCTCACATCCACAATTAGTTCCACAGGGAGGCAATTATCTTAATTGTTAGGAAGGCTTCAGAGAATGGATAGTTTAGACAAATGGCTTAAACCCAATTAAACTGGACCTGGACACTTAAGGTGACCACCTTCTTGTTATCTCCAAGGTGTCCACCTTCATGTATTATGTGTGCTACCACAAAATGTTCAACATGTAATCAAATCAATGTTCAAATAATCTCTAATGACCACACCAAGTTAAAAGGCCTTGATGAATAAGATTAGAAATAGCTAGGTGTATTTAGAAAGAAATAATATTTTGTATTGACCAAGATTACCTTAGCCCCCAGTCAAAAAGTTCAGAATAGAGGACAGCTTCTGTTTGTGTTTTAGATGACAAGTCGAATTTTGAATTAATAGAACATAGTAGTTTGTTTTAATAACTTTTTTTTTTTTTGCATTTACTAGCACCTACTGTAATTATTATCTAATAACTATGACCCTCATATTTGAGCCAGGAACTTCATTTTTTAAATATATACTTTTCAGCATTTCTTAACCACGACGCTCGACTGCAGCCCAAATAAATGTTTACCACAACAAAATAACAAGATTGATAAAATCCCACAAAGCACCACCAACACACTTTTGGATGTAGATTAAAGTATGTGCTAAAATCCACTTTCAACAGAAATGAGGCAAAAAAGTTTGGCAAACTGACACCGCATGCCTGACATCTCAGAAACTCACCTGAGGTCCTCGACTGCAGCTATACATAAAACTTTTTCCCAAAGTCCTCACACCTTTGGTATGATAGTATTCCAGTGCGGAAATAAAGCTAATCGCTTCTCATCCATAATGAACACTAAAACTCTGCCAGAAAAGCCAGTGTTGACGGTTCCAGCTAATTTAGCGTGTTCACGAGAGCAGAGTTGCAAGGCTGTTGAGACACCTCATTCCCTGAGGAATCAGGTTGATCTTCTCCTCCCCAATCCTGATGACATGGTCCCTCCCTCTTAAACCCTCCCCCTAAACTCAGCCGGGCACACAGATTGGAGGTGTTTTTACCCTTTCTCTCTCTCTCCGTCTGTCTTTTTGTTTGTTTTAGCCTTTGGGTGAGGTAGATCTCTAAGTTTTCCACAAAGTCCCTTTCCAAGTAAATACACACCTCACAGGTTTCACATTGCTAATTACAGTTCAGAGTCTCTGCATTGTGCTAGATGAAGTCACCTCAATGATTTTGAAGGCTGCAGACAAAATATCGAAACAGACTTAGTGCCTAAATAACTCACGATAGCTAAACACAAAACCGCTCCAACGGATACCAGAAGGCAATTACCTATTATTAGTGCTACTGCTAACAGCCTGAAGCACATAGTCTTTGTTTGACTGTTATGTAAACAGAGATCACCGTTCACACTCAGGCTACCTATAGTGCAATGCGTATCATGTTGAGATGCAAGGTGATCCGCATTTCTTTAGCAGATTCCCAATTAAAAGTTCTCCACAGTCACCTCATGATAAAGAGCCGAAATGGCTTCAGAGCTGTATGTTGAGGTACGACAGCGCTTTTTGGTCCAGCTACCCACCAGAGATGATGTAAACAGACCCCACACTCAGTGCCAAGATGTGGCGTGGAGCGAGAGAGGATGAGCACATGGCAGCAGGCATGGCCCACAAATAAGACTCAACAGACGGTGGGCACCGGGCCACCGGCAGCAGGTGGACTTCGCCGAAGTGCATTTTGAGGATGAAGTGAAAAATGTGCAACCCTAAAGGCATGAGAGAACCACATGCATCTCTGTCTCACAATGCTGCTTATTTGGACAGTTTTACGAGTGGATTAACCATGTTCATATCAGTATTTAATGTCATCCTGTCTTTTTAGAGCTGGTGGACTGACATGATTTCACACCATATCTTGATAATGAATCAATCATCACTTACAAAATGCAAGGAAGGAAACCAAACCCCTTAATCCGAGGATACACAAACTAAAAGATACAAAGTATTTTTTGGCACCACCTTAGAGCGAAGCATTCACTATCAGTCAGCAGGAAAAAAAGCAGTTTCATCTGGGCTTGACAGACTCTTTCCTCTCAGATAATGTGTTGACCTTCCTCATTGTGTGCTTCTCTGATTCTTCATGTTCTCATTTGCCTTGAATTTACATTAACCGTCAGAGGATTGTGAAAGAGTGAGACAGTGTCGTTGTATTCAGCTTCCCTTAAAAAACCTCTAAACTTTAATTAAGTCATTGTTCTCACTCAGGATGTCAATATTTGCATTAAGTCGCCATCAGTCTTTTCAGATGTGGTGTGTAAATTTGGACCATTTTAAAAAGTTGTTTCAAGTGTGATGCTGTAAAAATTAATGGCTACTAGCAGACACCTTTTTACTTATCATTTCTTTCTAATGGCTTTTAGCAGACAATTAATACTTGAATTTCTACATTATATTTCTCTATGATTACTTATAGACTATATTTATGCAATATTGTAAAAGCATGACCGTTCTAATAAATGCAGTGCAATTTATATAATAAAACAATATAAAACCAACTTTATTTAAGTGGTTAAAAATAGAGGAATCATTTAATTCAATCGAATTCAACTCAAAAACAAACAAACATCCAGAAATGAACTACTCATGTTGGCAGTGTACTGAGTAATAGCTAACATGGTTAATGTTGAGATGAAGAATTATAAACCACCAATCATATTTACTAGCTGACAGACCTGGTTGTTTTTCTGTCAAAGTAAAGGAACAGATGAATGACTGAAATTCACAACTGTCTGCACTCTGTAAACAGTATCCTGCACACATGGCTGTCAGGAGACTCTTCACTGGTGTTAACATGGAAGCAGTGCTGAAGACTGCCGGGAAAGGGGTCAGAGGTCATTTCTGGACAGGCCAACAGCCATGTGTTCAGTTCAGTCACAATCAGCAGCTATTACAGTCAACATTTTTTTTTTTCTGACTTAGTATTATTTAAAGCTTATTTCACCATAATAACACCATATTAACAATTCTGTAATTAATCACTTTTGCGTTTTTTTCCCCTGTAAATTCTTATGTAACTCTTCCCCATACTGCAACAATTCATAGTGATCAAAAAGGCTTTAAAAAGGATGAAAACACCCTAAATGTGTCCTTGGTCTTAAGTTGATGGGGTAAAAATACATACATGCTAAAATGATAGATTATGCTTTTATGCCAAAAAAATCATTAGGATATTACGTAAAGATCATGTTCCATGAAGATTTTTGTACATTTCCTACTGTAAACATATTAAAACTTAGGGGAAGTCATGGCCTAGTGGTTATAGAGTTTGACTCCTAACCAGGTTGTGGGTTCAAGTCTCGGGACAGCAATAAATGGCTGCCCACTGCTCCCGGTGTGTGTTCACAGTGTGTGTGTGTTCACGGTTTGTGTGTGTGCACTTTGGATGGGTTAAATGCATAGCACGGATTCTGAGTATGGGTCACCATACTTGGCTGTATGTCACTTTTCACTTTCCAAACTTAATTTTTGATTAGTAATATGCATTGTTAAGAACTTCATTGGTCAGCTTTAAAGGCGATCTTCGTAATATATAAATTTTTTTGCAACCTCAGATTCCAAATTTTCAAATAGTTGTATCTCAGCCAAATATTCTCAGATCCTAACAACCCAAACAATGGAAAGCTTATTTATTCAGTTTTCAATTTTTATAAATTTACCCTTATGACTGGTTTGTGGTCCAGGTCACAAATATAGTCTATATACAGTACGTTTTAATTTACATTATTTGGCAGACACTTTTATCCAAAGTGACTTACAGAGGAATACAACAAGTGATTTACCATAAGATGGCAATAAACACGAGAAGTGCCCGTTATACAAGGATTCAGTCATCATTTAAAATAGGAAAAGCTAGGACAGAAAAGCATAAAGAAAAAAATGAAGGCATGGAATTTTTTTTATGAGGAGGCAGGTAGATGCTCACGGAAGAGATGAGTTTTCAGTTGTTTCTTGAAGCTTGAGAAGGATTGGATGGAGTTAGGTAAGTCATTCCACCAAAAAGGTACGGTGAAAGTGTCATTTTGTGCCTCTCTGCAAGCCGGCGCTCGTTTACTGCCAGCAAGCTTCAGGCGTCAATGTAGATGAGTACGAGAAAGCGGAGGTAGGAGCCTGCGGGGCCCATGGCTGTTCTGTAGGCAATCACCAATGACTTGAACTCGATGAAAGCCGCGACTGGAAGCCATTGCAGAGAAATGAGGAGCAATGTGAATAAGACGTGAACAAATCAAGACGTGCTGCTGCATTCTGAATCATTTGCAGAGGTCTGATTGCACATGTTGGAAGTCCGGCCTGAAGAGCATTGCAATAGTCCAACCTAGAAATGACAAGAGCCTGGACGAGAAGCTGTGTTGCATGCTCTGTTATAAGGGTCTGGTCTTCTTGATGTTGTGTAGTGCAAACCTGCATGATCTTTGCCTTTTTTGCAGTATGATCTTTAAAGGTCAGCTGATCAACAAGGATCACCTCAAGAGGTAAGCTGGTGCTGTACTGATGGGGTGGCCGGGAAGATCTGAGAAGCTCTGAGAAGCTCTGTCTTTCCAGGTTGAGTTGCAGGTGATGTTCTTTCATCCGTGCTGAGATGTCCATCAGGCATGGAGTGTAATGCATAATTCATGCATTTCACTCCAAGCTTTCTGAAGACATATCATAACTCCGTGTGTTAATTGCAGATGTTTCATGTTCCGATGAACTGAAGTAAACTGCAAAGGGAGTTTTTCTGGGAAGGTTTGACTTTGATTGTTTCAAGAGCACAAGCTGCACATCAATTATTTCTTTCCTCCAGGGCTATAGTAATTGTATTCTCATAGTGCCAAAACAATCATACATGTTGTACGATTTTGACAAGTAATGGTTTATTTATTGTATTGATCGATGCTTATCATCAGAGATTGTTAAGCATTGCAATATATCACATCGCCTCATTTAATCTAGATTATTATTATTTTTTGTTTAGTTATTTTTCTTACATAGACCACAACATAAGATTTAAGAAGTTTAATTGGATTTTTTTGCAAACTTAATAAACCTCTCATTTTCCGTTGCACTGAAGAAAGAAAATCGCATAGGTTTTGAAACAACATAATGAACAGCAAAAGTTGAACTGTTAATCATTTGTGAAGGTCTGTATTTCCTTAAGAACCCAATACACAACTGGTTACATTATCTCAAACTGTTAATCAGCTGGCATTTCAATTGCTGAGATCAGACAACTCTCGATGATCTCTGATTGAAATTCTGGCCAATGAACGGCGCAGTTGCTACTAATGTTTATAGCATTTGGACCTGTCATGGACGCATTAACTGCATCATTAGAATGAGAACAGCTGCTCGCGGCCTGCATAACAATTCACACTGAGTTCACAGCGGGAGACGGAGCTAGGAGTTTGAGCTCACTCATATGTCAGTCTGACTTTGCAATGCTAATCAGAAGATTCCCGTACTGCCTGTTTCTGTAAGATAATGAAGGTCTCATCAGAACAAATCACTGGGTTATTGTCTTCTCATGACAGGGACGACTGTGATCCTCGTGCATGATTTAACAAACCAGGTATTTGAATAGGGAGATGTTAATCTGAATCCGGTCCCGGTTTCAAGCACAGTTGAATGTTATTTCATGTACGGCTTTAGACGGCATTGTCCAAGTGCACAAAGAATTCCTGTCAGTTCAGTTCATCTACAGCTAACTACAATACTGTGCATGATAAACTACAACTGCACATGTAATCATAAATGTTTAACAGTATAATTCGACAAACGGTTTATGTTTCGATCGCTCAGCTGTTTGCAGTTTTCTTCTAGTGTAAACCCTGACGGGTTGTGACATAGATGTATTGTTACAGGCATTAGAGTTTTGGCAAGACAAGTAAATTGCTTGTAGTACCTTCTATTCAAAAAGTACACTGCCATTCCATCTTCTTTCTTGAGGTGAGAGCAATTTTCTTTCAACAGGGCTTTTTGTCAGATGGAGGAAATAGATGGAACTCTTCATTGTTAAATAGATGTGACTTTTGCTTGCAGGTACATGAAAAAGTGGATCAAAGTCACCTTGAAAAATAAGGTTTTGGAATAGTCTGTGTGTATGCATTGTTGTTCTGATTGTAGCAGATCAAGTGGACTTGTCACAGGCCAAACATTTCAGATAAATTAAAGTTCACTGGGTCAGACTGAAGGACAAAACTTTATCCACCTGCTGCAATCTAATATGTTTCATTTAAAGGTTAAAGAGATATTTAAATGCAAGAATACTGTTATTATTTAATCACCTTAATGTTGACACAATCACAGCTTCACATCTCCCAATAGCTGCTAGTGAGTCAGATTTGTGCAATATATATATATACAGTATACAATAAAATAGTCATCTTTTATCATACACAGCCAGTAAAAAGCAATATTTTTATAAAGAAATTTTAAATTTAATTCAGCAAGAATGCATTACTTGATCAAAAGTGAATACATGTAAAGGCATTTCAAATAAATGTTGTCCTTTTAAACTTTCTATTTATCAAAGAATCCTGGATTTTTTTTAAAAAGTATAAAAGTTACCACAAATAAATTTAGAAGCTGTTTACTTTGGAAGCTTGTTTCACCAAAAGGATTTTTTTTTAAAAAAAAGCTGACTTTTTTCCTACAATTCTGAATTTATATCTAACAATTCAGACTAAATTGTGAAATATAAGCAAGAAAAGAGTGTAAAAAGTTCTAAAAAGTTATAAACTTTTTAATTCCAAGATTTAAACTCAGAATTCTAAGAAATACTTTTTTATACTGTTGTAGAAATTAAAAAAAAAAAAAATAGAAAAAACAAACAAGCCAAATACTAATCCAATGATGTAGAAACTAAATGAGGCGGAAACAAAAGCCATCTCAAAAAAAGGCTCTGAGATGCATGTTGCCGCCGTCTGCTGAGCAATAAGTAGGCTGTAATTACGAGTTTTGAGTGTGAATTCTACCATGCAAACTTCAGATTAGTGTAACACTGTGAAAAAATGTGCATTTAACCCTCTTTCATTTTATAAGTCGTATATATATATGAGCTGTACAAACAGATGCATCATCCTGCTCATTACAGGGTCACTGAGATCAGCAAGTGACTGTTTTCATAGTCTTACAAAAACATGTCTGGGTATTATTCAGTTCACCACATAAACTTGGAAACCCAGCAACTTTTCTCACTCGAGGCATTATTGTGCAGCATGTTTTTATCCAACCTGTTCTGTCGTAAGAGCGCAGCATGCCAACAGGGAACAAAGAGTGCTAGAGAGGGGAGAAAACCTTTCCTCGTGTCACCTCGTCATCACCTGGCCCTCCTCAAAGCAGGCCGTGAGGGCGGAGGGTGGGCCGGTTGAAATGCTGTTTGGACACTGGAGGAGAGAGGGAGGAGGATGAGGAGCGCGAGAGGCAGATGGAGCATGGTTGGGGAGAGAGGGGACAGGACTAGGCACAGCGCAGCACGCACAGGAAATACAATCAAACTCCCAGCAGACCCGCTGAGTCTGACATCCAACACATCTCTCTCTCTCTTTCTCAATCTCAGTCTCTCTCCAAACATTACCATATACCTGCTATGGCCATTTGCTATACCTTGAACGTGTTTCCAAAAACGGTCACATGTAATGTTCTCCGTGCAGCAGGAAGTCATACATATTAAATATATATCAAAGGCAGGAAATGCCAAAAAAAAAACCTTCCATTGTAAATCAGACCTCATTCTTAACCAGTCAGTTTATGAGTGCGCCAAACGCTCACTGCAGCACTGATCTCCAGTTATTACAATTGTTACAGTTTCACAAACAGATTTTACATTTAAGGGGTTGAATAGTTTTTCACATGGGTGATTGCTTTTGTTCACTCAGATTGCCTCTTATGTTTTGACTTGTAGGTACATTATTGCAAAATAGACCAGATAGGATGAACATGACCCAAATGTGAAGCAGATGGGAAATTTATCATCTCAAATTATTTTGCAACAATGACTGTGTTCTTTATCATGCCTATTGAACAGCTCTATTTCACTAATAAATAAATAAGTGGTTTAAATAATGTTAATAGCTAAGAAGAGAGAGATTGCAGACTGCTGTGAGAAACACATAACTAGCACAGCTATGTAGAAAATTATTTGTGACAAACACTTTTCATCATTTCACATTACTATATCACAAAATGCTACAAATGGGCAATCAGAATGTGTGTATTAAATGATAGTAAAGAGTAATATGTACAATGTAATAAATACAGTTATGCATTAAAAGCACTTTTCCTGGATTTGTTGACTAAGCTGCAAACCAGTTTAACCAGCACTGCACAGATTTGCTTGATTTCACAGATTTGCATTGTGTTGTGGAGGTATATGTGTGTTTTAGAAATTATTAGGTCACTTATCTGCTCATAAGCCCCTATATTTCTGGCCATCAGCATCGTAGTGAATGACAGATTATCTCCAAAGCTTCTTTTTTATTTTCATATTTATGACTTTTAAAGTCCACTGTCCTCTCAGCCATCCTTAATGCATAAAATATGCATTTCTGCTCCTTTTTGAAGCCTGATGAAAGTGCCGTATTTCTCAGCTAAGGGAATAAGTGCTAAGACAAGGGCTTTGTCAAGGATTTGAGCTCGGCTTGTTGTGACAATATATTTCAGCTGCAGATAGTCGAAGTGAGAAGAAGCGTTCAGATAAGATTAAATGGTTGTGTTGCCCTCATTTGGAACAAAGATCTTTTGAAGTTGATGTTCACACCAACAGAAGCTTCTCTGAAAAACTTCTTTGTGTAACATGAACAGATAAGGAAGCATGCAGATGTCTTTGGAGGAACGGCTTGGCCTTCAGCTACACTCCCACACACAACACACACACACGGGTCAAAGGTCAGCCGGTAAATATTCAGCATTATCTAGGAGGAGAAACCTGGACACCCAGCAAGATCCTTGTGAAGGTCTGACTTGTTTTTATACAAGTCCTGCAATTCTGGAAATGATATACTGTAGATGTTTATATGTTTAAAGGTTAAAGAGAAGCAAATGAGGGACGAGATAACTAGGCTTTATTATCACATTGAGTTTCCACAACTGCCATGGATATGCATTGTTAAGCAGCAAATGGCAAAGCTGCATTATAAGAACTGACGAATTGGCACCTGTATAAACGCGGCCGGCCAGGTGATGTGGAATGTTAAAACAGACTACAACAAAGATTTCCTGTTTTTGGACAGATTGCATTCTACACAACCTTTCAACCAGTCTATTATTCAACTAGCTCACGCTCCTCTTATCACAGTATCAGTTTCTCTCTCAGGCTTTGCCTCGGCAAGTCTGCTTGTGCAGGCAGATGCGTTCAGTGCCGTTGCTCAACAATGCTTCAGGCGAAGCTTAGAACTGGCAAAGTCTGAGCTTTCACAGGGTTCGGCGTTGTGTCAATCATGCCACCCTCGGAGCGTTTGAATCGAACCCAAAGCATCATCAGAAATAACCGACTGACTCAAATCAACTGCACTGCACCACTGGTTCAACTGAAATACTAGTTTTAATGTGATTAACTTTTAGCATGTAAAAAAGCCACAAAAATTAATTTTAGCAACCACAAGTTACCTGTGGTCTGCCTGTCGACATGTTACTGCTGCTACTGTTACTTTATGTCAATAAGACAATCAATGTCAATGTGAAGGAAATATTTCTGCTGTAGCATTCCAGACAAACACTTCTCTTGACAGAGTAGTGTAAAGACTACAATATAAAGCATGAGACATTCTAATGAACTATATGCATGTATTGAAAGCATGACAAATACGCCTCCATTCAACATTTAAACATTTTGTTCCCTAAAATAAATATTTTTATTCATCAAGGATCTGTTTAACTCCATCAAAAGTGAAACTAAATTTAATTATGATGTCACAAAATATTTCGATTTCAAATAAATGCTGTTCTTCTGAATGTTCTATTCATTAAAGAATCATTTAAAAAAATATACATTTATTTATTATGATATCCAATAATAATGAGAAATGTTTCTTGAGGAGCAAATCAGCATATTAGAATGATTTCTGAAGGATATATATATATATATATATATATATATATAATATATATATATATATATATATATATATATATATAATTTTAAGATAGAAAAGTTAAAATATTAGTATTATATAAATAAATGATATTTCACAATACAACTGTTTTAATTTATTTTTATCAAATGAAAGCTTCATTCATAGGAATTTTTTCAAGCCTTTTTATGAACATTAAAAACACTTCAAAACTGTAAATTATTTAGCTCTAAATGTTTGAACGGTGGTATTTTGTTCATAAATTGTTTAATAATGGTCTCAAATAGCTGGTCAACATATGCAGTTATTCATAAAAAAAATTATTCATACTGTTTGTGTAGTCAATGGAACATGGTCACCTACGAATTTTGTGCTACAAAAATAAATAAATAAATAAATACATAAAATCCAAGGCTAGATGAAGCAGATAAGAATAACACTGAATAAAATCCATCATGTGGCCTTTCTCTTATGAGTATGTTGTATTTATGTATGATGATACTGACTATTATTTCAAAATGTTAGCTATATTTCACAAGCCTGCAGAAAGGCTTGTCTACACAGATTTACTCATGCAAAGATTATTGGTCATCTGTATAAATCTGTTCTCAACTGAAATGGCAAAAACCCCTGGTGTATTATTTAAGCAAGTGTCCTTTGTGTACCGTAAGTTGCCTGCTCATCCCTGCAGCTATGATATCTTCCAAGAATCTATCTATCCAAGAAACACTGGTGTATTATGTTATTAACGTATTGTCATGAACGAGTTCACCTGCAGAACGCATGGCCGAGTGAAACCTTCATTCAATCCTGTACCTACAGGGTGCATCTGTGCGATGTCTGGGGTAACATTATCAGCCTGGGAGATGTGCGAAGAGTTTGTCTGACGTAGAGAGAGAGTTGCTGGATATTTGTTTCACGCAGCTGCATTTGAGTGTATTAGATCTACAGATGAATGATGGCTCATAGTTCAACAGACAGCTTACTTGTTTTAAACATACTGAAATATGTGTGCATACAGTGTATAGTCTATAAAAAGTTGTTGTTGAAAAAAAAGAGCGATTGCATGGCCATATTTAATAATACAAACCCGATATTTAAACACAGTATACAACGGCAGCCAAAAGTTTTTAATAATTTTTTTTAATGTGTTTTATGCTCTTATGCAAAAATGCACTCAAAACTGTAAAATCTTTAAATATTATAACAAAATTTAAACAAAAATTACTTTTCTATTTGGATATGTTTAATTCAGTGTCACATGATACTTCAGAAATCAATCTAATATGATGTATTGCTGCTCAATTATTATCAATAATATTAAGCGTAATTAATTAATATTAAGCTTAATTAATTAATTAATATTGAGCTTAATTACTAATAATGGTTCTTATTATTAGTGATGTTGAAAACTGATTTTGCAGATTAATATTTTTGTAGAAACCTTGATAAAAAAAAATTCAGGATACTTTTATGAATAGAAAGGTATTTAAATGAAAGACATTAAATAAAAATGTTTTTTTATTTTTATTTTTGTATGGAACTTTTGAATGGTAGTGTATAATTATCTCCCAAAAAATTCCATTAAAGCAAAAATTGTTTACAACATTTATAATATAATTTCTGAAGGATCATGTGGCACTGAAGACTGGAGTAATGATGAATGAAAATTCTGCTTTGATCACAGGAATAAATTCAAATTTTAATTATATTAATAAAAAAATAATGTTTCACAATATCACTGTTTTTCACTGCAGTTTTGCATAAGAGGATTCTTTCAAAAATATTAAAAAACATAGTTATTTACAACTTTTGGTTGGCAGTAATTATTCATCTGCAGTGCAAGAGTTGGGGACAAAAATTGTGATGTTGTAAAACTGAAATATTTTAAATATGTTTTTGTAAAAAAAATGTAATTAAAATTAAAATATATAGTAAATAATCTCAGTGCCTTTCTTGCTTTTCAGTGAGCTACATCATTTATGGTCATATGAAAGGCTAATTCATACACATTATACTCATAGAGGATATTGATTGGCATAAAACACAAAATTGCAAAGAGCCAACATAATGTTTTCCAACATTACGGTTAAGCTGATGCACATGTTTCTCAGTATGAGAGGAGAAAAATCAATACAGGAATAAAAAATGTGCATACACACAATACAAGATGTATATGTGCCAGTCATTCAGCTTGTTTGGAAAATACTTTTTAGGTCTATACAGTATTACCACATACCATAAACCCTCATCTCAAAATCTAAAAGCAGCAATCTATGGCAAAATATTCCACCAACCAACACTTTCAATCATCATCAACAGAGAACTGCCTCACACCATATCTCAGCTTTCATCTCCATTAAAATCAAAGAGATAAATATGTGAATAGTCTGAACCATTCTGAGCAGCATAACTGTTTTCAACACTGATAATAATAAGACATTTTCTTGATCAGCAAATCAGTATATTAGAATGATTTCTGAAGATCATGTGACACTGAAGACTGGAGGAATGATGCTAAAAAAAATTCTGCTTTGATCACAGGAATAAATTACATTTTAAAATATATACAAACAGAAAATAGTTTTTTTTAATTGTAAAAATATTTCAAAATATTATAGTATTTTACTGTATTTCTGATCAAATAAAGCAGCCTTGGTGAGCATAAAATAGTTAAACATTAAAAATACTAATTATTCCAAACTTTTGACTGCCAATGTATAATTATTTTGCTGCTTATCAAATTAAATACTCACTTGGGATTTGTAGTGTTATCAGAGGTTTTGTTTTGTGCATTTAACACCTCATGAATGAATTTACATATTTTGTTATAAAATATATATATATATATATATATATATATATATATATATATATATATATATATATATTTATATAATATATAAAGCGTATAGCTCAGTGTTTAAGTACAGTACATGACCTCTGAACACACTTGACAAATCCCTGGGTGAGTAATTTGATAAGCGGTGATTTTCTCCACCACTATTTAGGAGTTCAACTTTAAGAACAAAGCTGTGTTTGAATGGCACCATACTTTAGATCTAAACCTTGGGTGATTATGTGGCACATATGGACCGGCATTTACCTGCAGGCACATGCAGAGAGATTAAAGATGACTCATGCACATACAGTATCATCATATGGCCTGTGAATACAAGAGCTCCATCAAAATAGAACCTGAAACCCTGATTAATGCAGTCTTTTGTGATTCATAACACATGATAATGACATAGAAAATTACATAGCCTCGTATTTCTCACAAACTTATTATAGCATGTATCTCTGAGCGTGAACTTCTCTCATAAATCTATTCAGCTCTAAAATGTGCGTGCATCACTAGCTTTATATCAGTCTAAATTTATATGCATTGAATTTATGTACCTGTGATTTAGCAAATGCATGGACTTATATACTTTCCTGGCAGACCAAGAGCAAATTTGCATAGGTCACGCATGACTCTGAACACAAATACAAGATCTCCATCTTGTGGCCATAGTGATGACAACAACAAAAGAACTGAATTTCAGCATTACTTCACAAATAAAAGATTGTTATTTAAATAGTATTCGATCAATCCGATAATTAGGTAATGTGTGGCCTTGAAGGTAAATGAGAGAGACCACCGATAAACTCCATCACTCCTTTGAAAATCAACCACCAACCCCTTTTGAAAATGTGTACTCAAATGAAATGATTTTCATACAATAAGCAACATTAGATTAAAGAATAGTCTACAGAACTCTGAAAATAGTTGTCTTTTCTTATATTTTGAATTATGCATTGTTGTCTTGTCGGTTGAATGTAAAAGTTATATTGCATTACACTGTAAATACATGCTGTTACCATTACTATTAGATTGCACTGGAGTTTCCCAAACTGGTCTTAAAGAACTGTAGTGGGTGTGTTAGAGATAAAAAGCTAATAATTAAATCATGTAATCCATAAAAAAGTAACCTTAATCTGATTATGAGCCTTTTAAAATGTAATTTACTGTAATTACGAGCACTTGATTATGTATCCAGATGACATGTAATCAGTTACACCCAGCACTACTTCTAAATTTAATATAGCTCAATGCCATCAAATGCACACATATATTGAACACAGAAGCCGTTTTGCTTTTCTGGTGCTGCTATGTGTAGGCCAGTAAACTATCTAAAAATCCAGAACTCTTTCTTTACAAATACTATTAAGGAGCTGACATATCATGGGGTAAGATATAAAAACAGTAACTAGTGATTTAGGCAGTGTTGGTGTGCCTTAGGCTGGCCACAATAAAAGGCCACTCTAAAATGTGCCGTTTTATCATACAGCACAATGCCACAGATGTTGCAAATTTTGAAGGAGAGGTACACTGCAGTAAACTAGAAGATCCTGGACAGATGAAGACTCTTAGTATATCTCCAGATCCCATTTCCATCCCGGGACAGATGACATCAGCGGCATCAGGCTCCACATCAGTAGCGCTGACATCTCTCTGTGTAAGTTACAGAAATAGATCATCTTTGACAACTTCCTCTTCTTGGTTTTTAATAGCTTTTACATTATTGACACACTATTTTCCTATTTAATACTGTAAAGTTGCTTTGACACAGTCTGTATTGTTTAAAGTGCTATAGAAATAAAGGTGACAACATTAATAAGTCACAATTCCTTATTTTTGTGGAAAGAGGAACTTTTTGCTTGTGTGTTTTTTTTTTTACAAAATTAATAATAAAAATATATTCCTATGAAATATGAGATCATTTTTGTTGTTGTTGTTGTTATTGTTTTTATACTGCAAATTATAACACTATTGTTTATATGACCAAATGCATGCTAAAATAGAATTAGGCTCTGATTAATGTTGAAAACACCCATACTTGACTTACAAATATGGAAACAAATGAGGAAGTAATTTAATACATTTGTAAAAAAAAAAAAAATAATAATAATAATAACCTGACCTCCGGCAGTGAAGCAGTTGGGATGAGGCCATGGTTCTCAGCCGGAAAAGGGTGGCATGTCCCCTTGACCAAAGGACAAGATCCCAGATACAGGCAGCAGGAATCAGCTTTCTCCATAGGGTGGCTAGGCGCTCCTTTAAAGACAGGGTGAGGAGCTCGGCCACTCAGGAAGAGCTCGGAGTAAAGCTGCTGCTCCTCCACATCGAGAGGAGTCAGCTGAGGTGGCTCAGGCATCTGTTACGGATGCCTCGTGGACGCCTTCCTGGGGAAGCTGTTCTGGGCACATCCCACTAGGAGGAGGGACTATGTCTCTCGGCTGGCCTGGGAACGCCTCAGTATCCTCCTGGAAGAGCTGGAGGAAGTGTCTAGGGAGAGGGAAGTCTTGGCGTCTCTGCTTAGACTGCTGACCCCATGACCTGGCCCCAGATAAGTGGAAGAAGATGGATGGATGGATGTAAAAAATAATTTGTAACAATATTAATAATATAGTCAAGAAACTATGAGGCACTCCCCTCTTTAAAGCAAAGCACTTCTAAAACGTGGCCTACTATGCTCAGGGGGGAAAAATAGCATCTTTTTCATCATTTTAATTTATATAATACCCGGCTAAAAAGTTTTTTTTCTGCTTTCCTAAAAGTAGCTGTTTCCAAAAAATCTAATTTTATAATGATACAAATACTACAATGACATTTTAAAAACACAAAAATAAAGCTTAGGAATTGAGTTCAGAGGTTCCCGTCCCGACATAGTTTATGGTAGTGAAATAAATGTTTTATGCCTGAATCTTCTGTTGGCCGTCTTGTGACTATCACAAGCTTAGGCTGTAAACTTCCATGATTGTCACCTTTTATAGTTTGCGCCTCCATAAGGCATTGTTTTAAAAACGTAATTCCATGTTCACACCATGTTATTTGTTTCAGTTGAACGTGATGTTGGAAAGAGAAATAGTTGGTGTGTGGGTGAAAATACCATGCTTGGATGAAATAGGAAGTTGTCATTATAATGTCTGTGACCTGCTCGATCGACTCATCCCTCCGGGACAGGACTGTCCTGAGCCTCTGCCCTGTCACTGCCCATTCAAAGCTGTGAGTGTGCCCTGGTTTAGGATAAGTTACTTAACATGCAAGTGTTTATGGGTTAATAATGTCTTCTTATCTTCACCAAAAATCCCAAATCCCAAAAGAAATTTTGGCATGGCAAAACACGAATGGTGAAAGTTTGCCCCATATGTGTTCAGCCATGCTATATCTAGGCCAAATGTGACAGTTATATCTGCCACATTTGGCCCAAAAGTTATTGTTCCCTGAGCACTTATGTGATATTGCTTAATTATATATATATATATATATATATATATATATATATATATATTAACCTTTTTGAAAAAACAGCATAGGTATGTTTTGAACCATGGCTGCTGGTTTAAGCTGGTCATTTGCTGGTCAGAAACAGCATATGACCAGCTAAGGACCAGCTTAAACCAGCTCAAACCAGAAGTCATGCTTCAAAACATACCTAACCATCATATGCTTTTTATGTTTGTTTTATTCAACAGGGTCATTATCATAATGAAGGAACTCACACAACAAACAGTTCCTAATGTGTCTTTGATATGGGATGGATCACAATGGTCTTTCAGAGTATTCATATCTTTACCTTTTTATGTGTTCCTGCAATGCAGAAGGTTGTGGATTTGATACCCAAGGAACACGTTAGGTAAAAAAAAATGTTAGCCTGAATGCACTGTAAGTCCAAAGTATTTCCTAAATGTATAAATTAAATTACATTTATTTAAATACATCATAGATAATTAACCAAAAATGAAAGGTGACACTTTCTGTATCAGCTGTACGAAATGAAAAGCTACAATACTGTGTTTCTGTTTCACATCCTACAGTACTTTCTATTACTGATAAGACTTGTACAGCCCTCAATCCAGATGTCCAGGTGGAATACCAACCAGAGCAGATTTCCAGATGGCTAGCAAGACTAGCCATGTTCTTCGTTTTTAATGATGGCTGAACCCAGATGTACCATCACTCGTAAAACCTTCCTGGCATGTGAAATGTGCTGTTTACTAAAATGCACATATATATACACTTAATAAATATATACACTTAGAATTCAGCAGTATCTGAACTGCACAGTGTACTATTATGCAAACAATTTAATTTTTTTAAGTTTGAATTAAGCCTGATCGTTCTCTCAGATGCTTAACTCTCAGTAAGACTTCTGTATTTTATTTTGCCCTTTGAAATCACTGAGGTTTTTCGATGCCTGGGGTTGGAGGGGGAGCAGTGGAAAGAATGTTATCTCCTTGCTGACTGTGAGTTCGCATCTGGTTTTTTTTAAGAGCTTTGTGGCACAAAGCACATTCATAAAGCTTTGTGGCACTTACTGCTACTGGCTGGCACACAGGAAAGTGTATCCTGACGAGTGAAAAGGAAAACAGGCTCGATTTATTGTCCTCCCTTCAAACCCTGAGCTCAGACGTGTGTGATAAGCCTGTTAACTATGGCGAATCCTAAGTTCAACCTAAACATACAGTACTTTTTTATGCAACTGCTGTGTTTTTGTTCCTGTAGATAAGTGGAGACCTGATCTTTATTATTGTCACCAGAGTCCCTGCAGCTGCCTGTCAATGGAAAGTTTGTCGTGACCCAAACTTCTCAGCAACAACTGCTCTATCGTTTTTATGACAGATTAGAGACCCTGCTATAAATAGAGGAAAGTCTCAGATTACCCCGATGATCCAAAGTCGATGTATCATATTAACGCTTAATATATACCAAATGAGAGCCAAGAGGCCAAAGATAGATGTCTGACACACTACTGTATGCACCATATAGAGCAGTGAATGTGATGAGCTCAGATGTGCTGGATTATGTTTTGTCCTCTGAACATTTGACAATAGTTTATGTTACAATAGACAGCGACAGAATGCTAGAAAGGTTTAAATATCCATTTTTTCTCTTTTTCTAAATTTACACTTAGTGTTTAACTCATTTATCATTAAAATGACATTGGTGATGAAATCATAACTGGCAGCCAGTATAAACCTTGTAATGTTTACATATTCAGCATGTGCATCCACATACCTCAACGCTGGCTATGGATCACTGCTGTTTTGACAGTTTTTCTAAACAGAAATCCTCTACAGCAGCGGGATGATAATATGGCCACTTATAATACAGTACAACTTACAATTCACTCTGCAGATCCGTGAGCCTCACATTTTTGCTTCTCTTTCAAACCTGCTGGATAATATAGCCGTTATGCTTAGGGATGGAAACATCCTCTAAATTTGCTAATTGCAATGCTTTCCTAGCTAACAGACAGTCTGTTGATCTGACCGTAAGAACTATAGCCTATAGTTAACCCACAAACATCAAGTTTTTTAAGAATGTAATGTTAATTTTATTCGAGGCTTAGAACAAGACTAGATATTTAAATGTTAACTGTGATATTATGCTGCAAGCTGTACTTTACTAACATGAATTTGTACCACCACCTGACCTGTCACTATGGCCTCACATGGCATTAGCATATATGAAACATTGTAAGTGAAAGTGGTTGAGCACCAAATAGGAAATCCAGAAACACACACTCATAAATAAATAAAGAATATTAAGTATATAATTATATTAAGTTATATTAATATACATTATTAATATAAATCTGGTAAGTATAAAATTATATTAAGTAGACTATATTAATAAAGGACAAGTAAATAAATAACATATATAAACATTTTGAAACACTTGCATTAACGTTTTTAAATTTAGTATACTTTCCATACCTGTAAATAATGTAACTATTTTAAAGTCTATATAAAATAAAAAATACGGTGCATTGTATTTAATATTTTAACATATTTGATATAAAAATTTCAAATTTAATATTAATCTTTAATTTAAAAAATAAGATTTATATGATAAATGATATAAAATTGTTATTTAACTTAATTATTTCATAAAGAGTTAATTGAACTACGGTATTATATTTGGGGACATACTGTTTTATTGAACAAAAACAAAACATTATTATTAATTTGCATTTCAGGAAGCTGCCGTGTGCATTAGTTTACGCAGCTGTGCACAGATTTACCCATTTCCCGCTTGTCTCGGTTTAAATTGTTCATGTAAATGTAGCCTGTGTTTTTGGAACGCCGCCCTGACTCTATAAGCCCCGCCCCTCGGCTCCGGTCTCAGCCTATTCGAGCGGATCAATGAGGGCTCATTTGAACTGCCGCAGACAGCCAAAAACTTACCATCGACAACTGGCTTGAATATAGAGGTATAACAGAGGAGCATGGGTTGTCACAACAGCAAAGTTTGTGGCCAGGTCTCCAGGAAAAAGGTAGGTCGTTTTAGAACCTTCTCAGGATGTTCACAAATAATGAGTCAGAAAGTTGCAATGAGACTCGCAGCAACGTCAGAGGCGAGAAATGTACAGCACGTGCAAATGTATCCGCATCAAGGGAGCCACTCTTGTTTTGTTCTCTCATATCACTTGTTACTTCCTCACTAATGCGCAATTCGATGCGAAAGCTCTCATGTTAGTTTGTCGACTTGTGAAAGTTTTAATTAGAAACAGATGCCTGGATCAACAGATGAGGTCTACTGTTTAAAATATGCTGCTGACATCCGTTACGACAAAATAAAGTCGTGTTATCCTGAATTTATGTTTGATCACTGTGTGCTCTCCTTTAAATGGTTCCGCATTTAGGTCAATGACAAATCGAGCGAGGTGATAAAAAGGTGAAATTTAGTTTGTAGTTTTTGTTCGTTTTTAGACACTAACCCTCAGTTTTCTAACGGTTATCTGTCAATGTTATCATTTAGTGATTTTAATGTATTTTGGTACACAGCTTAGTCATTATTTTCAATGTAAATATTTAAAGTCATCGCTAGGTGTGACATAAAAATGACATGTGATATGTAAAAATAATAATTGTCTGTTTTATGTTGATTGCCAGACCACTTATTGAAACTTATTTTGGATATTTATGGAAATATTTCTTATATTTTTAAAGAAAAGCAATTAAATATTTCAATGTTTTAAAAGGGAAAAAAGAAGTGTTATTTCATTGTTAAATGTTTTTTAAAATATGGAATATTTTTAAACTGATATATTTTTATTCAATTCTTGAATATGAAAAGGGTTCCTTAGGGTTATTCTTTTATCTAAAAAAAATGCACCTTTTCATTGCACCATTTAAAATTTGTGATATTTTTAAATGACCTTTGCACACATGCATGAGGGTCTACAGCTGTCTTGTCTGTTGATTGGCAAACTATTTTGGAGAGGCATATAAAGCTATTTATTTTAATAAATTGCATTTTAATGTTCTTTTTATCATGCGTGCATTAAAAGTAAAAAAAAAAAAAAAGTTAAACACCATGATGGAAGAACAACTAGAACCTCACTGGCACTTTAAATTCCATATTTAATATCAATGCATGATAAAAATCAATGCTTTCCTGTGGCCTTCAAGCATACAGTGAAATCTGGCTTTGATGGCAACAGGGTCAAGCTTTCATTAGCCCAGATTGCTGAAGGATTTAGATATACACAGGGCTTAGATGTGACAGACATGGGGTCCCGAGTTGCTCACTGCTAGTTTTAATATGACCTATAAACAGCCAGAGTTCATTTGGTCCTGTTAATCACATAGCCATGTGTCAGTATACTTGACATGGACAACTGGAGAAGTGTGAAAATTCTCTGAAGACCAAACAGAGAAAGCCTTACGCTCACTATTACAGCTTCTATTGGAGTTGAATCAAAAGCACATAACCACATGACGATGAAGTGTAATAAAGCCAAGTGTTCATTAAAGTTCCAGAACATTTGGTTCCCTGCCACAGAGAGCCAGCAAATGCATAATAGTGTTATTGTGGATTAAACTGAATTATGAGATGGAAGCAGTTCCTGTTCGGGCTTTTTGTTACTGATTAATTTTTGGAAAGTAAGCCTAGCTTAGCCTAGCTATTAAATTGTTTCACTATTAGAAAGTTGTAGACCTTTTAAAATGCTATTCGATAATTTTCTGTCACATGACTGGTGTGGAGACCCGGAGGGCAAAACATCCATCCAAC
Organism: Carassius auratus; assembly: GCF_003368295.1. Taxonomy (NCBI): domain Eukaryota; kingdom Metazoa; phylum Chordata; class Actinopteri; order Cypriniformes; family Cyprinidae; genus Carassius; species Carassius auratus. Next base: position 8,587,292 of record NC_039281.1, on the reverse strand, counting down.
TACAGCATAAACCTGTCAATTTCCATCTGTTTCAAGCCACAAACATGTAGATCACCTTTCATACCAAGAAAAACAAAGATATGTGTACATCCTGCACGTTTTGGCCACTAGTGATTTATATAAACCCTCTTCAGCATTATTTTAATGAGTGGATAATTTTGGATAACAAGCATAATGTGTCTTAATGTACTGAGTGATATTAAAATATAAAATTCAACATACACCTTACTCATGATGTAAATTATATATATAAGCAAGCAGCTGAGCCCAGAATATGAATGCCTTGCATTAATGCATAACATTAAGCATTTTTGCAATGGTTTTAAATGGAAAAATGCTTAATGCGCAATTTCGTGAGCCAGATTCATATTCTGGCCACAACTGTTCATCTGTACACAGTCCTCATGATTAATAAGGTCTATACTGAGTTTGGTCTTTTAATATAGCTGCCTTGGTACATTAGTTCCTAATATAAATTTGGTAAAAATAAAATAAGTGGCAGGAAAAGTTTTTAGCGGAGGAAAGTTGGGCATTTCTATACAAGTGCCACGTGAAAACTATGAATACATGCACACAGTATGACATCATTTGTTTTTGATTTCTTTCAAATTGTAGATTGCATGAAGCATAAGTGTCATGTTTTGGTTGGCTTGTGTCCACACTGACACTTAAACCGCACATGTTAGAATCTCACTAGTTATTAGGTGACTTAATGTGGTTTGACTCTTTTGGTTCTTGAATGAGGACGTGTCTCAGATTTTTGGCACGTAAACTTCAAAACGTTAAATAACCTGTGAACATTGCCGGCCTTGAGCTCCATCTTCAAAAACTCTCACACTGGAACGGCACATTCTTTACTCCCTATGGACGCATGATAGCTGCTTCTTGAATTTCAGTGTTTGTTATATGTGTGGAGAGCATGCTAATAAACACTAAGGACACAGACCGTGAAGACAATCCTAATGTTACAAAATGTTCCTATTTTACATAAATGCTGTTCTTTATATTTATCAAAGAATTCTGAAGATTAAAAATGTATCAGTGTTTTCAAAAAAAAATATTAAGCCACACAACTGTTAATAATAATCAGATATGTTTCTTGAGCAGCAAATCAGCATATTAGAATGATTTCTAACGATCATGTGACACTAAAGAGAAGTTATTTAAAATAATACTTCACAATATTAGTTTTACTGTAATTTTGATCAAATAAATGCAGCCTTGGTAAGCACAAGAATTCTTAAAAATATATATATAATTTTACTGATTTTAGTTTTAATGATATTGAATGTGTGGAAATAAATAGGCCTTCACATTTTGTTCGTCTGTCTGTTTTTGTTCTTATGATAATTGTCAGTGACTGTCTGCAATGTAAGCATGTTACAGTTCTACTTTGAAATGTGCCTTCGATGTCAGAATGTCTGTTTTTGTTTTGATCTGTGTGACTCCGCCCACTGCCTATTTACCCAATAGTATATAAACATCACGGGTTGCCAGATGGTGGAAAACACAGCATATTGTAGCCATATAAGCCATCAAACTAACGAATCTCTAGGTCAAAGATCACAGATTCTTCCCAACCTAAAAAGCCCATACAACTATTAAAATATTAAAACACGGACAAATCAACTCACCAGCTTACAGCATTCAGCTCGTCGTCTTCCATTGTCAGTTGCTCTTGTTCTCATTTTAACCCACTAGCTGTCAATATTACATAGTGCACCTTTAAAGTAAATTAGACATTGCTACACCTATTGAGAAATACAAGTCAAGTTTTCAGAGTGTGCTGCACTATTGTAAGTGATTTGTCAATGATGTCATGGTTGTGCAATCTTGAGCGCATATCTCATTGGTCAGATTGCTTTGGAATGCAACAAAGATTAACTTATATTACACGTCTCTGAAATGTTAAAAAGTTGTGCATGTAGATTAAGTTTGTCAGCTAGCTTTGAAATGATGGTGTCTGCAATGCAACAAAAAAAGCATCCGTTTCTTTTCTTTCAGAAAAAAAGTTGTGCACAAGAAGGTGAGAAGCACATAAAGGACATCAAACTTCAAGATGGAAGTGGTAAGTGGTTTCTCTTGATCATGTCATGTGAACGTGTGCAGATGTTCTTTAGAGAAACGGAAACAGAGAATGCATTGTGACGGAGATCCTCTGGTCATGGACTGTTTCAGAATGTCAACACTTGTAGATCATGATGCGTGTGCTACGGTTATTATCTATTAATGTGTGCTTTTCATGCGTGGCTTTTTCAATGTCCCACGATTCCATTGTGAAGTGTGTTGTTGTTGGCAGAGCGCAGGGTTTTGTAGCGCTGATGTTGGGTTGCAAAGACCTGTTGATACTCTTGTGTTGCTAGCCCTGGGCGATCTTGTCTTGTGCTCATGGAGATATTGTTTCAGATGAACCGTAGAGTAAACAATGTAGTGTTCAATTGCTCTCCCCCAGGTACACGCTCTTCTGAGAAGAATCTATTGGAGACGTATGAGTGTCAGCTAAAGATACTTCATGCTGTGTTGACGGCTTCAGGAGACCAGGAGAGAGACCAGCTCCTCAAGGACCATCCTGGAGACATCTGCACTTTAGTCCACAGTATTCTAGAGAAGGTAGAGTTTGAAAGAAGGCCTTTCTTTTTGTCTTGTGAATGGAACGCATTGCAAGTACATGTAGCTTCATGTAGGCATTCAAGAACGACTAGTATTCTGATCCCGGATTATGTCATCGGGTTATACATTATGAAGCTGTCAGCGGCAATAAACAAGACATGCTTTTCCATTACAGCATAATTGGGAACAAGGCCGATTCTGTGCGCTGTTGTTCAGGGTCTGGGAACGTGTGCTTTGGTACATCTGTCCTTGTGCTAACCTCTGACCAACAAAACTAAACCTGTTTGCAGGGAGGGATGTTATTCATTGCCTTGTAAAGACGGCTGGTTTGTGTGTTTAACACAGTAGAGCACTGCTTGTTTTACCAAGAGAGGACAAAGATGGCCTTACGTTTCTTTTTAAACCTCTCACCAAGTGTTTTTGTACTCTAGAACTTTGACTCATTTATTCTGTAAACCTGCATTATTATAGCAATGTAAATGGGAACATTGCATAGGACATTCTTTTGTTTTTATGAAAAATATGTCTAAATAATGTAACCAATCGCTAACTGGAAAAATTTTTACAATAAAAAAATTATGACAATTATTTAGACTTTTATAGTGTTTTTACAAATGAAGAACAAAGTTTTTTTGGCAGTAGTAATTATAAAAAATTAAAGATGTAGTTCTTGCCATTCTCTAAACATAACTTTTGTAGGGTGCATCCTGGGATGCTTTTTAAGGTCACATGTATGTAAGGCACTATCCATTTCTGAGAATTCTGTAAGGTTTGTATATAAATTTGACTGATAGTTTGGCAGGTATTCAGATTTATTTTTAATTTTATAATTTATATTTTTAATTTTATAAATGTAATTTTCATTTACTATATATTAGATTTTTTTTTCTTGTTAATTGCATTTTTTTTTTTTTTTTAATCCAAATTTCTGTACCATGTCTTGCATGGATTTATTCATACATTTTCATTCCTTGATATTTAAAAAAAAAAAAAAAAAAAAGGCTTATTTATCCTTGGGAAAATTTCTATCAAATATCAGACTGAAAAATCTTGTTTAAACAGTATTTGAAAACATTGTTATTATATATCATTATTTAAGTTTCTTATAACTTATTTAAATTTCTGCTACTTTAAAACAGGAAAATCAAAGTTGTTACACCACAGCTCCAAAAGTTAGAAAAATATAAAATTATGTTTCAAGCCTAAAAGTTCTTCAATCAGACAATTTCTACTAAATTGCCATGAAAATAGCCTTTGCTGCTGATTTGGTGTTAAATAATAAGTAAATGCATTGCGTCTTTTGTTAACAGGTAAAGACTGAGATAACCTCTGACCTAAATTATCTTCATGAAAAACAGACGAGGAGCGTCTTAGAACGGCATCAGAGCGCAACAGAAGGTCAGAGCACAGCAGCTGACTTTGCCGAAGCAGAAATGATAAATGTGTGTATGTATATGTTTTGTATCTGTGTGTAAATAATAATATTCAATAATTGTTTACTTTGCAGAGCTACAGCGATTACACAATGAAGAGAAGAACATTTTAAATGAGTCCCATGCAGCATCTGAGAATGTGCTGAAGGTAAAGCTCGTCTATTTGCAACATCACTGATCTGATTTGCCTTAATGTATTTGATTGAGAGCTGATCTAATATACAGTGGATGTCAAAGTAAGAGGAAAAACCTACAATTCCCTAAATTTCAAGGTCACTGCTTTGTCGTATTTGAAGTTCCTAACATGAGTAGAAGAATTTATTTGATTCTGAAGCACAGTAAAAAAAAAAAAACTTAAGATATTAGTAAAACAGAGTTATTGGTGTTAATCTGGCACCTGGTGCTAATTTCATTAATTATATATGACGAACCCTATTTGACTGGCAGCAATCCTCTAATTTTCACTGAGACTGTAAGATGACGGGGCGCAGATGTGCTGAAGTTCCCACTTCCTACTCCTTTTTGACAGCTGTAACCCTATTTTAAAAATGTAGTCATCTTCTTTCGTGCTACAGTGGTTCCTGTTCTGTAATTCTGATCACTGTTTGCCACAAAATCAAGGTTTGTGTCGAAATGTCGTGGTTATTTTGGCAAACATGTTATTAGAACCGTGATATACTCCCAGCTGATACTCTATAAAAATTTGAGCAATGAAATCAAGAAGTTATAGATGTACTTCCCACATCAGGCTAGACATACCAGACTTGACTTGACTGTCTCTGAACTCAGGATCAGATTGAAGGGCTGACGTCAGAGCTGAAGCTGTTCGAGGAGTTGAAGCGCAGAGCGCAGGAGTCCACGCTCAAGAGAGACCTTCAGAGAAACATTGAGGTTTGTTAGGAGAGTAGAGATCTGTTGGCAAAGCGTGCTTCAGATAGCTGCAGTATTCAGCTCTATCTGTCTTTTCATCCCAGACTCATGGCAGCCCTGGTGCATTCTGGGAGCAGGAGCAGGAGAGTCTGTTATTTGTCATCGAAATGAAGCGTGAGCGTTTACAGGACCAGGGGAACAAGCTGCTGCAGATGGAAACACTGGTATTGTGGGCCAGTAACTATACATCTTCAGATTAGGAGTCAATAAAAATGTACTTTTCAGTAGCAGATTCCTTTTACATTTGTTCCCTCCTTCTAAAAAAAAATGGTTAGATCCACTTTGTCAAACATGTCATCTGCTTTATACTCCATCACTGAGAAATGATGTTCAGAAATGAAAGCAGGCGTATTATTTGTGTATTCGTGTTGTTTGTCTGAACGTGGCAAATTGACCTGTTTGTTTGCATCAAGAAATTATGAATTTTTTCCCACTGTAATCAGCTGTTTTGATGATTTTCGTCGTGGTGTTGTGTTGTGATTGTCAGATGGAGAGGAATCTGTCGCTGGAGGATCAGCTCCTGCAGGCGCTCCAGCAGAGCGAGGACTACAGAGTGAGGATAGACAACTACCAAAGCCTCATACAGTACGTTAACTTCAGTCTACTAATGATTCTTATAGGATGATTAGACATCAGTATTTTTAAATATTGAGACTAAGTTTGCACTACTTTCTGGGAGAAAAATCTTGACAGAAGAGAAGAAACTACTGTGAGTGTGAACGGCTAATATGTATTTTTAGGGGTTGATCCTGTGAAGTCATGTGAACTGTGACTCTATACTGTAGTGCTATCAGAAATATTATTATAAAAGGCATTTTACAAGGGCTCCGTCATAGGGTAAAAGGCACATAGTTTATATTTTGTGTATCAAATATAATACAGTAGGCTTTCACTTGCTAGTCTCTAACTTGCTGTTGTCTAAATGTAATAATGCTTTTTAAATTTAACCGAGCTTTCCTGGTGTAATTGTATTTTTGCACTGAACGTTTGCAAGCTCGAGTGTGTGTATGTGGCGCCCCCTGGCGGTGTTGTAGCTGCTGTAATTAACATTCCCCTTGTTTTTTTTTACAGAATTGCCAAGTTATGAGTTTGAAATTTAATTGTATTAGACTGAATGTGTGTACATAAAGAATATAAAAACATATTTTTTTTTAATATATATATATATAAACAAGTATTTTACTGAAACTCTTTTGTCCTCTGTCAGACAACTGTCCAAGGAGCAGAACGAGCTGCAGGAGGCGCTAGAGAAGCAGTCTCTGCAGAACCAGAAGCTCAGCCAGGAGAAAGAAGAGCTGCTCTTTAAACTCATACACCGCAGAGACTCGTGCTCCTCCTTCCACCTTCCTTCTGTCATCCCCAGCTGACCGCAGCATCCACCTTCATCACAGGCTGGCCTCAGTGCCTTCGGTTGTTGTTTTTTTTTTATGCCAGTTTAATATAGTGTTGTGATCATCCAGTGCTGATATGAACTTATTCACTGCACTTAGCATTTTTAACTAGCCAAACTAATATTTTTGTACATTTTGTTTGAAGAGACATTTCTTATCAGGATTTTTTTGGATGCATTTTGAAATAGCTGTGGATGTATGCAGTAGTTACTCTTTTTATTATTTTACAGGGTGTAGTATCCGTTTTTGCCAATTTTGACATTTTTATTTCTTTCCAGGAAACCGCAAGTATTGTTAGCAAAACAGCTGTTATGTTTTTGCCTTAAGACATAATTAGCACTTGGACGTGTAACATGAATATTTGGGATCTTTTCAGATGCACTTGCACTTTTATCTGTTTTATTTGTTGGAGAGATAATGGGCTTTTGGTGATTACCAGTATGCTTTCTTCCTACACTTTGCACATAGTATTTCCGTTTTGAATCCTTCTGCTTTTCAGTGGTAGGTAAAGTCCTGGGGTCCTATTGGATAAAATCTTGTCATTTTAGCTCAAACACCATGTTGTCTCAAAGAACCAGCAAACATTTTTTTAAGAAGAGTCTAGCCTCTCTGTTTTGTTACTTTTTGCAAACCTATTTTTATTTTATTTTAGAAAATTCTGAACAGATTTTTAAGTTATTTAATATTTTTAAAGGAATAGTTCACCCCAAAATTAAAATGAGCTGAAAATGTACTCCCCATCAGGACATCCAAAGAGTAGTACGTAAATGAAATGTAGCATTACATCACTTTCTCACCAGAGGATGCTCTGCAGTGAATGGGTGCCATCAGAATGAGAGTCCAAACAGCTGATAAAAACATCACAATAATCCACACCACTCCAGTCCATCAGTTAACATCTTGTGAAGTGACAAACAAAAATCCAAAAAGGCATTTAACTGTATTTTGGCTGTTTTAAAATGTTTCTTGCAAACCTGCAGCGGAGAAATTAACGGATGGACTGGAGTGGTGTGGATTATTGTGATGTTTTTATCAGCTGTTTGGACTCTCATTCTGACGGCACCCATTCACTGCAGAGAATCCATTGATGAGCAAGTGATGCAATGCTACATTTATCCAAATCTGTTCTGATGAAGAAATCTATGAAGAATATCTGGTTGAAATATTCTTTCTGCAGGACTTCAGATGGACTTCTCATTGCAGTGATTCGACTTGTCATTTTTAAAAGCTTGAGTGGTAAAATGGTTGCCTTTGTGTACATATCTCTTTTTTTTAAGATATTGTGTATTATTGTAATGTTGTGCTCTTATATATGTTTACTTCTAAATCAGTGCCTTTGATGTAAGATGTTTCCTGGAAAAAAAGAAGCAATAAAAGCTGCATCAGAGGGACTGTATCTGTTCTGCTCAGTTATTCCAGAACAAAATATATCAACCAAAGAACTGCTTTGGGAAGATCCCATACACATAGTAAAGTTTGGTTAAACTGGAGACCTTTTTATGTATTTTTTTTTATTATTATCAATAACCGGTTTTATCAAATTGTGGCCTAAAGGTTTATGAAATAATTGGAATTTCAACATTCCAGCGCTCGTCAAAGATTTAGACAGGCTTAGATTTTGTCCTATAGGGGGCGCAAGGACTCGAGATTAAAACAGGCGCGAGAGCCTGCTGGTGTTGCTCTGACAAGTTTTTTGGTTGTCTGGGTGCTTCACCTTGGCATGTCTGTTTGTTTTGAATACCAGCAACATGCAAGTCATTTTTCATTCAGCAATTCTTTGAAAATATTGGTTTACTATTATGTTGGTATGCCTGATGTTGGAATAATCTGTTCCAGATAGCCTTTTAATCTTAATAGCTAAATTAATATATCCTATTAAAATCTTGTTTATTAATATTTGTTTTGGCTTTTTGTCCCACAGTTGACTCTGCCCCTCATATATAAGGTCACTCACACCACAACTTTCACTGCTGCATGTAATGAGACACTGATTGGTGGGTATCTCTCATGACAAATAAGAGCATGAAGCCCGGCTGACTGACAGACCCGTGAAGCCCCCCCATTAGACTACACAGCACTCAACATGGAGAAGAGCCCGGCTCTTTCTGCTGCACGAGCGGATGTCAGGTTCACCGCTTCTCTGACTGTGACATGTTTGGACAATACCTGTCTATAGCCACTGAGATCAGCACAGGTCAGTCTCGTGTAGTGAAGTCAGGAGGTTCCCAGAGCATTAGCAGCCACCTGGAGAATCTCAACACTAACACTAGCAGATCTCAAGACCTCATGTCCGGATTAAATACTGTTGTCAATAAAACACACTCTTCATTCAATCATTGTAAAAAAAAAAAAAAAAAAACTAGAAAGCATTTTTATATGTTTAGATTTATTATATATATTTTGCATATATTTATATGCTATTATATATATATATATATATATATATATATATATATATATATATATATATATATATATATATATATAATATGCAAATAAGGTTGCGAGAAATAAATAAATGTATCGAATTAAATGTCTATTCATTATGAGTAGCTATTATTATTATTCCAGCGTTAGTAAGCGGCTTTTCTTCGCGAAAAAACAAATAAGGCGTATATCCTGACGAGCAGGGGCGTAGCAAGCTTTTCAAAAGTGTGGGGGATGGATGTGGAGAAAAAAAAACGCAAAATCAGAAAAGGAGAGAAAAAAAAACGCCCACAAAAAGCTTTTTCTCTGGTGGTATAAATAATGTAACAATTTACTGTTTTTAAACATTAAAATAATATACACTTTAATTTCATAGTTCTTAAACAGGTATGCAAACAATATCCCAATAACAGCAAATAGCATTAGTCTAAAAAACGAAATATAATACCGAAAACACTCGACATGTCAACAAAACGATTAACAGAACATCTTCCCAAACACATATCAAGCTCATTTAAAAACCTCTAAAGAATAAACACTCATTCAAAGTACCTGGAAAAGGGAGATGTAAATAACCATAAGTTCCCGCCTCCTCAGCACGAGCTGACCGATAACAACCCAAGAGAAGCGGGACTTAAGGCAAAACAGCCAATCATCAGCCGGTCACACTCAAAGCAGGTGTCATGTTTGAGAGGGAGGGGGGAGGAGGCAGCCGCGGCGAGCACAGAAACAGAGCGGCCAGAGAAACGGAGGAACGAACGACTGACGTTTGTGCAAAACTGCGGAAAAACTGCAGAAAATGTGCGGGTGTCGAACCCTCTCACCGGGAAAAGTGTGGGTGTTAAAACCCCCACATCCCCCACGGGTGCGACGCCCCTGCTGACGAGTGTCCATACTTGAGAAAAGCAAATGCTTTTATTAAATGTATAAGTAGTACTCACGTTAAGACTTTTTATTGTTTTGTCATTTATATCGGATTATTATCATTATCATTTTAATTCCTTTATTTTCAGGAAACAGTAGTTAAGCAGGTATTGTTAGCAAAAGAATAAATAATAATAAAAAGTAGAACGCTTATATTTTTGCCTATAAAACATTATTGGAGCTAGAACACTTGGGAATATTTGGGATCTAGATGCACTTGCACTTTTATCAGTGTTTTATTATCATAGACTTTTGGTAATTATGTGCTAATATAAGCCTATTAATACAATAATACAATATAATAAACGCCATGCAAATACAAATTGTATTATTTAATCAGCTGTTTGCCTAATAATAATAATAATAATCTGAAACTCGGTATTCAGTAACACTTTGTATTTAAAAAATAAAAATAAAAAATGCTTGCCTGCTCCAATGTATCAAGGTTAATAAATTCTTTATAGTGCATATCCAGCATAATTGTTTTTCGTCCAATTGTATAATTTAATTTTACCATCAATCCTATAGCCTATTGTTTTTATTATTATTTGTAGGCTACCCATTTTAAGAATCAAGCCCTGTTTACAAAGGAGCACAAATAATGATGATTTAAATAATGATAGAATTAAAAATAAAAAGACATTAGATATAGATTTGTATATATTTTTTAAAAACTCACTTTAAGAAAGCCTTGATTAGAAAGAGAATCTGTAATTGCTTCCTGCTCTGAACTGGCGGGAAGGCGCGCGAGTTTTGCGGTGTTCACCTGCGTTCACGCGCTGTCCCTTGGTGACGTCATCGTCGGCCACATGAATGTAATACAATACCTGTCTTTCATTCAATTATCTGTTAATTGCCCAGCAGAAGCGTCCCCATATGCATTAACAGCGCGGAGAATAATGTGTTGCTATAACTTACATCTGCTCCCGTGTCCTGCCTTTGATAATGTGCGACCTGCGCGCGTATTCGAAAGGGTTATTTACTATTTCAGTTTATTACAGCAAAGATAACCTTTAAATTGCCAAGGGTTGGAGGCAGACACGAATCTTCTCAGATGAGATGATTGCTATTCGGGGCTGCTGAGTTGTTCCTCATCACCTTGACTTAGAACAAAGAAGGTGAAAATTGCACCCCGGGGAAAACAGCTTTGATTAAAAGGTGTGGGGCTGGTTATCACCCCAGTTTTTTACACAGCATAATCAGCTTTATTTCTTAAGCTCCTACTTCAGTGCAGCAGTAGCTATAGCCTAATATTCTATAAGACAGATCCAATTCAGACCCGTAGATCATTTCAGCAACAATGTGATATTTTGAAACCCCTTAATCGTTGACTTTCCTTTACCTCATGCATACATTGGGTTGCATTGAGGATCCGTACATATTTCACGTTTTGATGTGTCAATGACTTCTTACGTGTGTTCAGATTTTTATTTTTCACAAACACAATTAATACAAAAATTATTTGTGTTTTAATTTTATTTATATATATATATATATATATATATATATATATATATATATATATATATATATATATATATATATATATATATTTGTGCAAGTCTTTTAGAGTGAAAATGTATGTGTGGTTTAACTGTCTGGATATGCAACGAAAAAAACTAATTGAAAGGCTGAATTTCTCGAGGGGGGACATGCTCAGTTTGGTATAATCTTTTATTTTTAATAAAAAAACGCATCAGCTAAAGGAAAGTTTTGTTAAAAAAAATTTCTTGACAAATTGTAAAAAAAAAACCGGCTTATGATAATAATATAAATGTGAATATTTATATAAAAAGTAATCATTATTTAATCACGCTAAAGACGTCAAGCAGTGTAACCATAGAAACAGTTTGGTACGATTTTCCTGCGATTTAAAATGCACATGAATGTTCTTAACTTTAATGACACGACATCTTTAGAGTGATTAAATTAGCATTACGTTTTAATTTTATTTTTTTTATGTATGTATGAATAAAATAATACAAAGGTTTTATTTCTATGAACTTATGTGTATAAAAGTAGATAATTAAAACATTTCTGCTTTATACCATCATTTGTTTCACAGGATTCATTTTCACATATAACAAGCGGAATACCGGAAGTCTATGGGACTCTACCTCACAGACTTGTGTCGAGTTGAGCGTCTGGTTCAGGAGACTGATGGAGTGTTGTGTCAATCATCTCCACTAGAGCGCGCTCTGCTGCAGGCACGCGCCCTCCACTCAAGTTGGCTCCATTCCTATAATTAAAATCAGATAAGATACAACATGTTTGCACTGACTACTCGTCGTAATTTGTCGGAATGATAGCGCCATGGTTGGTTAATAAATCAAGAGATTTGATGGGTAGAGTTGATCATTGAAACCATACCACCTTTATTGTAAGGTAAACGAACAGTAAATTAATCCCCGAAGACTTTAGGTTTAGCTTATCATCTTAACATTTCAATGCAAATTCGAATAATTTAAATGTGAAGGATTCACTACGAGGTAATAAAAGAAATGCAATGCTGCTACTTCAAACTTAAATTATAACCTTTTATCTAAAATGTAGGTTTCTATTTGTAGCCTATATTTATATGCTTATTTTTATTTTATAAAAAAAAAAAATATTTTGATCATATTTCCAAATGTCCCATGTATAGACAGACAGAGAAACTGACAGCTTGGACGAGGTAGTGAATGAGGTGTTTCTGTCTCTTTGAAATATGTGCTCGGGGTCTTCAGAAACTCCTTCATGTGTCTTCAGGTGCCCAGAGATATGGCGAGTAACGGCATTTTTTGCATAGCTCTCATACAGGTGAAAACATGCAGAAGAGATTCAGTTTAGTTAATGGTACGCCACCCCTGAAGCACAGTGTCCCCAGGAACAAAACATAAATTATCGTCTAAAAAACTTTCACTACTTCTACTACTAGACATAGTTGAACAGGCTATAAAAATGACACCAAATTGCATGGATTAAACAGCACAACATAACACAATTGTGCTAAATGCTCACATTATAGACTGCAGTATTTCCCATATGGGTTCAAGGACAATAGTGTGCACTTAAAAGTGACTCCCTAATGAGTCTGTATAGGTGCTCTTGGCTGATACAGAAAAACGAATTACTTAGAGCCTTATGAAATATAGTCGCTTTTATTTATTTTTTAGGCAGAATAGACCAGTGTGTTTCAAGGTATAGCAATCACTGAACATTCCCAGCAAATTGGACTTTTGTTTAACAACACACATGGATGCTCACCTGTCCGAATCCTTGACTTATTTGTATTAACAATAATTTTCAGGATTAATGGGTTGTTGTCATCTTAGTCCTTCATCTGTGGGCATCAGGATTGCCCTGCGGCCGGGCTGAGAGCGTGACTGACATGTGCCTTACATCAGAGGTGGATGATGGACAAGAGATGCAGCTTAGCCTCATTCCTTCCATACACGAGTCCACTCTCTCTCTCTCTCTCGTCTCGGTGGTATGTGCCATGTCAATTTATATCATATTTGCAGGCAGAAACAAATTGGAGTCAATCATCAGCGAGGATGCGTTTCAAAGTCTTTTTTTTGTGTGCAAAGTTTCCTGCAATAATTGACCTGCATATCTTTGCTGATACAGTTAAAGTTAACTGGTTCCAGTGTGGTTTTGACACATTTTTATAATGGAAATTTCAGAGATGACACCTTTCAGGCATCAGAGCAAACAATCTGAATGAAGTCCATGTCATAAGAACATAACATACCACCAAAACAAACAATGAATCAACAGGAAAACAAACAGAGATGTACAAAGGCTTAATTGTGCTCACCAGGGAGCCGTTTGGGCTGGTTAAAGCCTCTATTTAAAGCCCTATCACCTTTAGGGATTTAACTGGAAACATACGCCACCACAGGAAGACCCCAGGGGCACCAGAGATACCCCCTCGCTCTTCCCATCAGCCCATCTCCCCTTTACAAAGCAGAGGCATCCTACCTTGACACCCGTCAACACATTAGGTGTCAAATAAACTACCTTTCAACCTGGGCCAGCAGGTAGGCAACTGAAAGACCTATCTTGACAGCATGGATCAGTGTTCTTGAGTCCTTGGGCACAATACTAATGGGATCTGTGTGATCTGTTGCCTCAAACCTTTTTACAAAGTAAAGTCCAACTTGAGCGAGTCTGTATGTAATTTGTGAATATTTTGCATTGATTTGCTGTTCTATTGATATAGCTGAGTCTGTATGTAAATTTCTCAGTATTATTTTAGGCGAGCTGCAGTAAAGCTTCCAGCTGTCAGGATTGCAGCAGTTTGACAATAAATCTTCTTTTATGGCTACTTAGGTGGTAATTTATCTTTGCAAATTCTACAGGTGTCGTCTCAAAGTGGTCTGGATCAGATAAGACCACTCTGACGTCCCTCCACCCCTCCTTCAGGGCCAGTGTGCCAGAGATTCACTATAAGGCTGTAAATGAGAAAGTAATTATATGTTTAGCACACTCTCTGTTGTAGGGGAGACCGGGGCTAGTTGTCACATGGAGACAAATTATGCAAATGTGTGTTTTCTCTAGTAGTGGTTTGTATATTGGTTTCAAAAGGGTAGTTCAAAACACCTGGTTTTTGGAAACAGTCAAATTAACTCAGGCAAAAATTCATTATAGTATAAAGGAGGATTTTAGCTGATGAGTCACATGTTTTAATTGTTATATTATAATGAAAATTGACCTGTTGCATTTTTGTGGTTTTGTATGTTTTTTCGTAGTAATTATAGTTTAAATTTACAGAAAAAAGACCGTAATAATCTGTTTAATGAAATTACGACAATGCCCCATTATTGGATCAAATAACAGCATAAATGATACTTTTTTTTTTAGTTATGCATTTATTTATTTATAAGTCAAGACTTGGTGTGTGCCTATGGAGAAAATGGCCTTCAGAAATTTGCCTAACCATTTTTTGTTGTTGTTGTTAAATTTCATTTCATTTTATATTTTGTAGTATTTTTATTATTTGTATTATTTATGTATATATATATATATATATATATATATATATATATATATATATATATATATATATATATATATATATAATATTATTATTATTATTATTATTATATTATTATTATTATTATTATTTATTTATTTTATTTTTTTTTTATTAATTCGTTCATTCATTTATTTATTTATCTTAAAAGCTTAATGTGTATAGACTAGTGTTTCCCAACTTTTTTGATAAGTAAAAAAAGGCACACAAAAAATCTCATGGCACACCACTAAGCACTGAAATATAGCAGAAAGAAACCAGGAAGTTATTTTTTTTATTTTTTTCTTACAATTAAACACTGCATTGCATTGCACTGCATAGTTATGAGGTTTAGTCACAAGCTCTTTTAAATGGTTTTCATTTTTTTATATTTGTAAAATCCACAAACCGACATAAGGATGACCAATAGCACTAGCATTATTTAAAATAATAATAATATATTAAATATATTTAATCTATATAATAGAGATAGGAAGTTTTTTCAAGGTATGAAAAAAAATAGACTGGCACCTAGAAACAAGTTCCTGTCTCTCCTGAATATAATGATACGTTTCTATGTGAAAAGTGCTTGATGCGAGGTGGTTTGACCTTAAAGTAAGTCTGGCTCCAGCACGGTCTGCAATCATTGTATTAGTCACAGAGCATTACTGAAATTTTCAGTTGAAATATTTCTTTGAAAGTTCAGTTGAAAGTCATCCATCATGATTGTTAACCACTAGTATACCCAAATAAAATGCTGAAACATGATGCTTCAGAAAGCACTTTGGTTGATTTATATATATATTTATTTGTCTTTAACAGGAGTTTGAACCACTAATATTTAGATGTACTTTCTGTTACCACTGTTACTGACATCTCTACGTCTGACAAAGTTGTTATGCCCAGCTGATTTGACTTTCTGCAGGATGCCTTTTGCGTCACTGGAGTGTTTTTAGAAACGCACAGTGCAGATGGTAACATGCTACAGTAGTCGTCAGTCACCTACAGGATGGAACAAAACATACCGTGATATAAACACTGACAAAGAGCATTTGTTTGATGTTGGACACGTCACCAAATCAAATAAAAAACATGGATGAATCAAAGATATTGACATGCAGGATGTCATGTAACTGTTAATGGACACTGCGAATTTCATAAACCCCACAGAAAAAAAAAGCTTTCCTCATGCTGTGTGTAAGAGATGAATCTTATCTCTTACACAGCATGAGGATTTGTTTTCTCTGTAGGATGATTTGGCAGTCACAGCATACAGAAGGTACAAGAGGTTTATGACGTGTTGGAAATCTGGAACAACATCCTAGAGATATCAGAGCTCAGTAGACCTATGTGGTGTCTGTCTTTTTTTTAAATATTGACATGTTCAGTCAAGCAATTTGTATGCCATCATCTCTCAGTGAATGGGAAAATTCTCCAACTTTGCTTCCTCTCTAATGACCTGTGTGCATGTCAGGACTTCAGATGTTTGAAAGACAGCGTTTCTGTGACGAGATCAAATATCTCTTAATGCTTGTAATTCACTGTAAATCAAGGTGACAAATGATCGAAATCCTCCAGCGGATTTTGGGAAATGTGAAAACTCACCGTGCCTGGGGGAGCTGAGTCACTTTAACACAGACGCAAATAAATGTACAGTTTAATAGTGAGGGTGTTTCAAGTCCAAACTTGAATTACGTAGCCCTCCATCAGCAAAGAATAGACTGTTTACCCAGTAATATTTGAATGAAAAACTCCTCAATGTCAGGTGTTTCGGAGCCTGTCAGAGTTTTGTCACCTGAGACAACGCAGTCTGTCTCGTCTTGCTTAAAGCCTAATGATTTCACTCTAGGCTGCTCATTTGTAGAATTAGTTGAAATAAAATGCTGCATGCTTGAGTGATTTTCATGTCATATTCTCATTTTAGAAATGTCTTGATGATGCATTTCATAACTCATTTTGGAGTTGCAGATGTTTATATTAGCGTAGTAATGGCACTACTACTACTTATAATTGGTAGCAGCTAGCAATGTAAAATAAAATGTAATTAGGATTGAACTAAGAATTGGTTTGCAGACACCATTATTCAATCTATAGGCCAAATATAATATATAGTTAAAGACAAGAGTTTTTGTTTGTTTAGGGGTTTTTTTTCGTCTCACCTTTAGACTTTCTTTGTGTGAACAATTTTGTATTTTTTTGAGAATTTTTTTTAAGAATCAGATGCAATAGGGAAAACAGTTCTAAACAGAGAACAACAGAAGATGGACTTTTTTCATTGAGGAAGCGTTATTATGGATTATGGAGTCAGATTTGGCCATAAGTGATGATTTACAATTGAAAAAACACACCTAACGTTGTATTTGTGTCTTACAAACATGCAGATTTTCACTTCACAAGA
>NC_039281.1:8455850-8570083 GCF_003368295.1 Carassius auratus | reverse complement strand
ATATTTAAAAAAAAAACTGATATGATTCGCATCCCCAAAATGACTCAAATGATTCGCGAACCCGCAACGACTCCGAACTGATTCAAATGATTCGCGATCCCCAAACTGACTCAAATGATTCGCGATCCCCTCCGAGCTCCCGAACTGATTCAAATGATTTCGCGATCCCCAAACTGACTCAAATGATTCGCGATCCCGCTCCGAGCTCCCGAACTGATTAAAATGATTTGCGATCCCCAAACTGACTCAAATGATTCGCGAACCCGCTACGAACTCCCGAACTGATTCAAATGATTTGCGATCCCAAACTTACTCAAATGATTCGCGATCCGCTCCGAGCTCCCGAACTGATTTAAAATTATTCACGATCCCCAAACTGACTCAAATGATTCGCGATCCCGCTCCGTGCTCCCGAACTGATTAAAATGATTCCGCTCCGAACTCCCGAACTGACTCAAATGATTCACAATCAGAAGTTCCCAATTTGTTTACATATGTGTACATACATACATCATACATACATACATACATACATATATATATATATATTATATTAATATAATATATAATATATATATATGTATATGTATGTATGTATGTATGTATATTATTATATATATATATATTTATATATACTATATATATATATATATATATATATATTATATATATATATATAATTCAGAAATAACAGAATATAATTTTAATCTGCCATTTACCAGAAGTTTTACTGTTAACTATTTAAAACGTTTTATTAATTGGAAAAAAGCTGAAATAACTTTTTTTTTTTTTTTAAAGATTATTCGATCATTAGAAATTCAAAAGTGCAGCATTTTTTTTAAATAGAAAAAAAAGTTATCTAAAAACTTTTAAATGATTTTACTGTCATTTTTGACCAATGCAATGCATCCTTGCTGGATGTAAGTATCAATATCTTTCTTACTTTGTTTCTTCAAACAAACACACAAACACACACAGCATTCCCTCTGACCCCAATCTTGTGAACAGTAGTGCATGTAATTCCTCACCTGTCCCAGTAGAGCAGATAGCAGCGAGCTCTTTCCACTGCCGACTCCTCCACAAACCCCAAGCAGTGACCCCTGGGTGTACAGCGCAGAAAACAGGCCAGCAAATTACGTCACAGATACGCTCTGTTCATAAATACTGTATCCATGAACTGTTTGCTGCATGCAACACTTGGGCTTCCCATGAAAACCTAGTTTTTTCTGTATATATGAGAGAGATGTTGAAAACGCATCTGATCGTTGACACTGTAATCAGTAAATCCACACATGGACTGGTAATAATGTATGGCAGTACCTTCCGGATGCAGAGGTGTTATGCGGTGCAGGGTTTTGTGCAGCGGGGGTCGGATGCTCTGTGTGGAGGAGATGGTGCTCTGTGGGCTCTCCTGCTCCATGTGTAGGTGTGAGGAGGTGCTCTGCGTTGGCTTCCTCGCTCTCCTCTTTGCTGTTCTCTGTGGTGATGTACAAGCTCAGTTTCTCCCTCTTTAGGACTCTCTTCATACCTCCTCTTTTTTGCTGGCCTCGTCTTTTTTTTGGCAAGCCACAGGTTTCTCCCAGGCCAGTGTGGCGTCTTTAAACTCCACCGCATTATAGGGATCTTCCGTTTTGTTTGAGATCAGCTCCCTGTCCTCCATCAAGAAGAGCTTCTGTGGGCACAATAAGAGGCATTAAAAGGACGGTTCACCCAGAAATGCCTTCATTTACTCACCCCACATGTTGTTCCAAAACCAACAGTTGCAAGTCCCCATTGACTTCCATAATATTATTTTTTCATACTTTGGAAGTCAGAGGGGTCCTGAATGGTTTCCACCATTATTTTGGTGTTCAACAGAGGAAATAAACTAATACACGGTCTGAAACACAACATGAGGGTGAACTATCGCTTTAAATCGGGGAATCCCAAACTTGTTTGGTAAACACTTTGATGTGAAGGTTCTCACGTTAAGTCTGTCATCATTTACTCTCCATGCTGTTATTACAATTCACAAATGACTTTTCTGTGAACACATAAGGAGACATTACTGCAGAATATCCATATCTTAATTATAATAAAGAGTGAATGAGGACTGGGACTGTTTATGGTTCTCGTTGTCTCGAAAAAAACAATTGCATTGAAGTCAATGGGGATTATTAACGGCCCTGTTCAACAACATTCTTCAATATATGTTTATTTTATGTTCGATAAATAAAAGAAACTCAAACTGGATTGAAACCACTTGAGTGTGAGTAAGGGGCCGTTCACACAGAACTAGTTTTTTAATTCCAGTGCACTATTTTTCCATTTTATTGGCTATGTAAATGCACTGGACAGACAAGTTATACAAAATTTAACTTACTACAGTCAGTGCCACTCATCAATGTCAGTTCCAAAACAGTTGACCAATCAGAAGAACCGGAGGCGGGGCATAGCTTTTGTTAGCAAGTTTTGATAAGTCAGATCATCATCAGCATATTGTGATATCTTTAATAAGATCTCAGTAAATGTTCATCTTGAAATATTACTAAAAATATACATATATAAATGTATTTACTTTATAAAAATCAGTAATGATTTAACACATGAAAGATGACCTTTGTCCAGAAAACTGAATTATACTAATAGGCCCTTTGCTTATTTAGAGGACTAGGGTATACATTTTTGGTGTTATACTATCGCACAGCTACAGGAAACCTATACGAGGACCACTTTTATGATGCATTTATGGTGCTTTTTGTCATTTTTGGAGTCCCACTCCCCATTTGTTCGCCTATATTGGAAAAGAGCTGCATGGACATTCTTCAGACTTTCTTCTTTTGCACTCTACTAAAAAACATGACGGTTTGAAAATAATGTCAGAACAGTAGTTTTTGGTTGATTTGTGGATGTGGGTGTGTTTTTGACCTGAAATCTTTTCACGGCCACGGAGCCTTCGGATAAAGCACGCACCGCCAAAGGCGTGACCTTTAGAGCAAAGGTCATGGAGTTGAAACAGCAACGACGGTGAGGCCTGCAAGGTGTGACAGAAATTAAAACAGGTCTCTGTGAGTTCGAGCTTGCAGTTGATTACGAGCCTCAGGCAGAAAGCAAACAGCATTAGCATGGCTTTACCTGTGCTGCGGTGAGATCATAGCCCAGAGCCATGTGAAGAGTGAAGGTGCACACGCTGGCTATCACCACCACCACTGGAGCTACACCCACCGTCAGGCTCTGAACACAGCCCGCTCGCTCCAGGACCCTCCTCTCTTCAGACCGGACCCCTGGAGACACACACAGGACTCATGTTCAATCACTATGTCCACAGGTGAGAGTCTCTAAATGTCCCGGGGGCCAGTTGCATGTAATAATTAAGACTAGTCTTACAAGTTAGTCATCCAGTTGTTCATTAAGTCTTGCCTAATATGAATCTGAAAAGTAAGACAGATTACAACATGGTAAACATAATCTAACCGGTCAGACTAGTTTTTAACAAAAGGTGCTATATGTAAATTTTTTGCAGATTTGTTTGTGCGAGGAAACATACCAAGTTTCACACTTGTTTCTCTGAAAAACAACGCTCCAGTCAGTTATTTTACATTGAAATATGCGTTCTGCCAGGACAACACAGCATATTGCAGCCATAGAATCCAGCAAGCGGAAAAAAATCAGAAACCACAGATTCAAACCCGACCTTAAAAGCCACGGCATCAATCTAGAAAAAAACCCTGTGACCAGAAGCATTCAGAAAACTTTATGCGGACCACTTTATATAACACATTCATGGTTCATTTCTATTTAGCATTTTTCATTTGAATTATCAACTTTACAAATTTGCTAAACATTTAATTGATGAATGTCATTTATTTAATCACTCTATACATCAGCATCCGGCTGAATTATAGACAACGCTTTCAAAATGTAATTCAAAATGACTTCTGAAGATTTAAGCGTGCAACTTTTATAACGTATTAGTTATTCTCATTTAAAACGTAACTATGCATGAACAGAAACATATTTAGCACTCGAAATAAGACGGAAAACCTGCTGTGTGAATTGTGTTTCCATCCTAGAACACAGTTTCCAATTTACAGGAGCCTTACTATGTTCAATCCGGCAGCTACACTGAGAAGTGCAACAGTAATGGAAGAGAGATCATAATCATTAATGGGATGTTGCAGTAGATGTGATGCTGAGACACTGGCTGGTGTCCAAGTGTCTCATTTCCTCTCCCTCTGCCTGCACTAATATTTGGCTCCCGACTGCCGCAAGCTGGCACATTAATTCAGCGCTGCTCTCTGGCTTACAGCCAAAGCGTTTTTCTGCTGGTCTAAACAACCAGAAGCGCTGGACGTTATCTCTGAAAACTTTGCTTGATCTACATAATTCATATTTAGAAGATGTTGATCCATGCAGCTTGTGATATTTTATTTATAAGTGCATGCAAAAAAAGGTATAAACAGAAGATTTACTGCTAATTTACTGCTAAGCTACATAAAATAGATAACTGGAGTAGCGCATCCCAGTTAAAGGGGTTAAATTATCAGTTTTCTCCATATACACAGCATCCTAAAAGTTTTTGAACATTTAAGACACAACTTACATGGTACTTGGTTAGATATTTCCTATGACGTTAAAGAAAGGATAGTTTCAAGCGCCTTTTTCAAGCAAAAGAGGTTTTGAATTAAAAACTGATGAATAAATATACTGATCAAAATGTTGGTTTATATCATCATGATTACTGCACTAGATTTTATATTCTGCTTCCTATGCAATGAACGTCCTATATTTTTAAGGGTGATTTAAGTACTATGAGGAAACTCTTCCATTCAAATTCTGGGGTTGGTAAGATTTTACTATGAGGTTCTATTTGGTAACTATATTTAATGCATCAACTAGCATTAACTAACAATGAGCAACACATTTGCTATATTATTAATTCAACTTTTTTAATGTTAGTTAATAAAAATATACCTGTTCATTGTTAGTCCATCTTAAATCAACCTTTTTATTTTCATAATGCAATAGTAAATGTTATAATCACCATTGACTAAGATAAATAAATGCTTTAGAAGTAATTTTCATTATTAGTTTATGTTAACTAATGTAGCTAAGTAATGTTAACAAATGGAACTTTACTGTAAAGTGTTACAGATTTTTTTAATGTGTTTGAAAGCACCTCCAAGGTTGCATTTATTTATAACATGCTGATTTGGTGCAAAATAAACTCCTAATTATCAATGTTAAAAACAGTATTTTTTGGTGGAGACATTGATACATTTATTTTCAGAATTCTTTGATGAATAGAATGTTAAAAAGAACAACATTTATTTGAAATGGAACTCTTTGTAACATTCTAAATATCTTTACTGTCGTGTCCGATCAATTTAATTTGCCCTTGCTGAATTTAAGCATTAATTGATTAAAAACAAAAAAATTAATTACTCAAAAATTTTGAATGGTTGTATAGAATCACATCCCTAAATTGTACTTATTTAACATTCAACAAAGTCAAACTGTCCAAAGGTATTATGAAAGAAAGAGCGCTAAATGCTTTGTAAGTTAATTTGAAAGCTCAGGGACTTTCGGGACATTTCAGCGACGGACGAATGAGGAAGGACAGAGCCAAGACAGCGGATTAGGAAACTTGAGATTGTTCCTTTAAATTCAGTGCAAAGCCACAGAGATGATCCTTTGATTTCCATGGAGACTATGACATCTACGCATCATCATTATACGGTCACTTCCTGTTTGGCTGAGTCAGTGCTGCTGTTTGAGTGGTTGTAGTGCTGTCTTACTTTGGATGTTGCTGGCAAACGCCGTCTCCCAACAGTACATCTTAATGAACTTAATACAGCCCAGGATCTCGTTCATCAGCCGGACGCGCCGATCTGTAACAGCCACACACCTTTTACGGAAATATGCTGTCAAGCGGGAAGCCAGCATCTGCAGGAAATAATTCAAATGTGAAGCACACTCAGACACAACGCTATAGTGTGTTCTGCCTCAAAGGGAAACCCCATGAGTAAAACTGACCGAGGCAAGCATTTGTACTTAAAAGTATATCAATTTTAGGTAACAATTTAGATTAGGGAACACTATTCACTAGTTATAGCATGCATATTACTAGCACACTGGCTGTTTTACTAGTACTTATAAAGCACATATTAATAAATGACCATATTCTAGATCCTTTAACCCTACCCAAAACCTAAAAATAATTACTACAACAACTACCTTATACTTATTGCCAATAAACAACAAATCAGGAGTTTAATAAGGAAAAAACTTTTAGTTGATAGTGAATACAATGTGCTCACTAATCTAAAGTGTTACCAAATTCAAGGCGAAATCATATCTGCCTTACAGAAACCTAGCTTAAATTATTATTTTGGTTTTAAAGCGTATAATCCGCCAGGCTACTGTTATAAGCATAAGCCCCGTCTGATTGGTCATGGTAGCGTCGTCGAAAAAATATATAGAGATATACTTAATGTTACTCAGAAAACAGGACACAGGTTTGAGTCATTAGAAGTGCTTGTGGTAAATACTATGCTTACAGATAAAAGAAAAATCCCTGCTATGTTTCGTTTAGATTTTCGCAGTGATCTGAACAAAAACAGCAGACGGGCTTACTGAAAATGCATATTCATCCTCTGCCAGAATGGCAGAAAAAATTACATAAAAAAACAAAAAGTTGGTGTCTGGTCTAGCCAGGTCTCTAGGTCTAGTCAGGCTGGTTTTAAATTATGTTAAGGCTGGTTTAAGCTAGGGTTGCACACACACTCACACACACACACACACGCACATATAAAATGGAATATTCTATGCAAATCATAAATAAGTAAATTTTTCATGCTAATGATTCAATTCACGCTTTTATGGGCGATTGTCCTAGAAATCACATGAATTCTGACATTACTATTGAAACTGGTCACATTACAAAACACAATTGCATAATATCACACTTATTGCCACATACATGTCTCAGATCAAAATAAATCTTTTCTCAATGTCTTTTGAGAAACGTCACAAGTCACATGTGAGAAAAAATTGAAATAAAAGATTTGGGTGACTCAACAGAAGTGTGAACTTGGCCTTTGTAGCGGCTGTACATATTCTTCTTATTAACAAAAAGATTAGATGTGCTTATCTTACCATGGTGGGATAGAAGATGACAAAAATGGCCGATCCCACGAGTGCAGTCGGTCCAAAGAAATAGACGGTGTATGACAGACCCAAAATCCCAACGAGAGGCCCTCCGGCCAGCAGACAGCCCACCGAGACGGCCTCGTACAGACGCTGTCCATCACTGGAGCAGATGTTTACAAGCTGAAAGAGTCATCATCGAAACTTAAACATCAGCGCTGGCACTCACAAACACCAGCCCAAACTGATCATAAAGAGTGGGCTTAAACTCGCCCATGAAGACGTTACTCTAAGTAAATAAGGCATGACCTGAGAAGCCAATCGAAGCATGTTTACAAAAGTGCAAAACTGCTCCTAATGAATAGTTTAGAGTATTAACACACAGGTCACCTCTCCAGTGCTGATGTCTTTAGTGCTGCGCAGACGCAGGATCTTCTGGAAGGCGAAAGTGAGTGCGGCTCCCCGGAGGCGTGCAGCCGTGCGGTAGTTGACAGCCCACATGAAAGCCAGAGACCAGGAACGTGTCAGCTCCATGAGGAAAATCCCAGCGACCAGAGCCAAGCCGTACAGCAGCTTCACCTCTGCACACTGAGAGTACTCCAGCAGGGCTCGGATCAGCAGAGCCTGACAACAACAGCACACAGCCTGGATGATGCTGAGGGAGGACACAGCTGCACAAAGAGTTTTTTTTTAACAGGATAAAAATTACACATGAGCTTTGAGGTTTAATGGCATCAGAACATCCTCTGACTTGCGCTGGGGTTGTGAGATCAAGAGCTGCTCAGGAAAACACTGAGTCTTTGACTCTGTTTCAAAATATTCTCATTCTAATTATCGGGCAGATCTGGTCCTGGATGCTCATTGGTCAGGACAGGTGTGCTGTGAATTGCATTGCTAAAAAATGTAATTCATAAATAAAGAAATTAATAAAAACTTGACAGAAAAGGAAAAATACGTTTTTCTTCCTCACTCACTTTTCAAATTGATCTTATGACTCTGACAATTTTTTTTTTTTCTGAAAAAGATCAGTCTTTTTATTCTGTAAAGACACATTAAGTTGTTTAAAAGTGACGGTAAAGGGATTTATAAAAATTATATATTTTAAATAAATGCCATTCTCTCTATTCATTAAAAAATAATGAATTTGTTGTATTCAATCACTTTTCAAATTGATCTTATGCCTCTGACCAAATACGTTTCATAAAAAATAAAAATAAAAAAATAAAAAATATTTTTATTCAGGAAGGACACGTAATTTTTTTTTTATGATGGTAAACTACGTTTATAAAAAAGTATATATTTTAAATAAATGCTATTTTTTCTATTCATTAATAAAAAATATATATTTGTTGTCCTCATTCACTTTTCAAATTGATATTATGCCTGACCAAATACGTTTCATAAAAAAATAATAATAATAATAATTCAGGAAGGACAATTAATTTTTTTTTTTATGATGGTAAACTAAATTTATACAAAATATATATTTTAAATAAATTCTGTTCTGAAAAAATGTATTTAAAAGAAATGAAACTGAAAAAAACTTTTAATCCTCACTTTTCAAATGTTCTTAAGCCTCTGACCAAATACATGTTTTTAAAAACGATAAATAGTTTTATTCAGTAAGGGCCCATTAAATTGATTAAAAGTGATGCTAAAAGACACTTATAAAATAATTATTTTAAATAAATGCTGTTGTTGCTCTCTCTACTCATCAGGGAGTACTGAAAAACAAAACATATAATTGATAATAATAAGAAATATTTCTTGATCACCCAAGCTTTGCCGTCACACACACATAAAATACAATTTAAAACACATTCAAATAATAAAACACTTAATTTAAATTGTTATAGTATTTTAAACATTGACCCTGTTTTTAATCAAATAAAGCAGTCTTGGTGAACAGGGACTTTAAAAAACTTTAATTTAATTTCTGGCTTTAAAATAGCACTTAAATGTACAGCAAATAAATGCACGAGCTGCTGAGACAATGGCTGACCCATGCAACACTAAGCAAATCAACGCAGGGAAATAAGTGTGCTATTTTGTAACATGTAATCCCTGATAATGCTATTAAGCGAGTGCTGTCAGGGGCATGTGCGAACTTGTGTGGGGAAATAAAATTAACAGCTGCGTTCCCAACAGCATTTCAGTAAGAAACTCCCAGCTACACCAAAATAAATCCCCTCATAGTGAAACTAATAAGATCAAAAATGTGTTTGTTTTTTTTTAATCCGAACTAAATCACTCTTGCTGAATAAAGATCTAAGCTCATTTGGCAACAGAAATAAAGCAGTAGGCAATAACGTGAATAATATGAATAGCATGGACCATGCACGGAAAATCCAGAAACATGCCACAATACTGTGGATTAATCCTAGTGTGAAGTAAGAGAAGGAATGGAAAATCTCAATTTTCATTTAGAGTTTGCAAATAGGGTATAACCTCTCTAGAGTAGTTATAGTAAGTTAATATAGTAATTATAGATTAATAAATATAATACACACACTTAAATAATGCTTTTTGTCGTGTTGGTTCTTGTAAGTCTGTGATCATTATGAAAAGTGTGACCCTGGAGCACAAAACCAGTCTTAAGTGTATACTTTTTTGGAATTTAGATTTATGCATCCTCTGAAAGCTGAATAAATAATCTTTCCATTAATGTAAGGTTTATTAGGATCAAATAATATTTTGATATAGAGATGCAACTCTTGGAAAATCTGGAATCTGAGGGTGCAAAAAAATCTAAATACTGAGAAAATTGCCTTTAAAGTTGTCCAAATGAAGTTTTTAGCAATGCATATTACTAATTAAAAATTAAGTTTTGATATATTTATGGTAGGAAATTTACTAAATATCTTCATGGAACATAATCTTTCGATTTTTGGCGTAAAAGAAAAATCGATAATTTTGACCCATGCAATGTCTTTTTTTTTTTTTTTGGGGCTATTGCTACAAATATACTCCAGAGACTTAAAACTGGTTTTGTGCTCTGGGGTCACAGATGGCATGAGAAAAAAAAAAAAAAAACTATTTCTAAAACATTCTCCTGTTGTCTAGATAAGGGAAGCAGGACAAAGGTCAGAATGCAACCCAACAACTTACAGGTCCAACAAATCCAGCCACCATGGTGATGAGCAGAGAGAAGATGGCCACCAGCATTCGGGTCTGACAGAACCTCCAGAACACCCGAGACAGAGACGCCGTGTCCTTCCCTCGCCGCTTGAGCTCCTCGAGCCACAGCCACTCCAGTCTGAACCATGCATCGCCAAAGAACAACAGAAAGAAAGCTAAAATAATGACTGTATTCACTGTCCGCCACTTCCAATTCATTGCAACTTTAAGAAATTAAATTAATACTGGCTAAATTGTTAGACCTAACCAAAATTAAATGTGCAATATCACAAATGCATTTGTCACTTTATTAGACAGCTCTATGCCACGCTTGATTCTGATTGGCTAATAGCAGGATTCTGTGCTCGACTGTTTTTGGATGATCATGCTGAAATGTATAATTTCCCATTTTCTACATAGCTGTTTTGGTTTCACAACTCTATTTTATATCACTCTCACTGTTTCTTCCTTCTCACATAATAAAATGACCTCAGCTCATAATGCATGTCATGTATCACTTCTGAATGATAAAATGATATAATGTTCCTGTAGCTCAATTGGTAGAGCACTGTGTTATCAAGCGCAAGGTTGGGGGTACAAATCCTCAGGAACACATGATAGGTAAAAATTGTTAGCCTGAATGCACTGTAAGTCACTTTGGATAAAAGTGTCTGCTTAATGCATACATTTAATTTAGTATAAAATGCCTCTGCTCCTTGTTGGGTCTTTTTGCAAGTTGACTGGATATAATCCCTGCCCTCACATCTAAATTAATAAATGTGGGGTATTTTAAACTCAAGGGTCTTCGGGTAGTAAAACTTGTTTCGGGCGCACATTTAGCAGCAGCCAAAACATCCACACATTTATTATAAATCATAAATGATGTTCAAATTCTCATAAATATTGTAATTATCTTCAATCTTGAAGCATTCAGGGAGAGTCTCATTGAAAACATAGAAATACAATCTGAAAGACCAAATCCACTCACAGCTTTTATCTTTCACAAGGGTGAACTGTATCTTATTTAAAAACAAAGAAACAAAGTGTCCAGACCCCATAAAATCTCCACCCCTCACACACACAAGTGCACATGCCTTTAATGTGTCCATGCTATCTCTGACACGGATCCAGTAACAGGAGTCACAGACCCTGAGGTCAAACTCTGAAAACTGACACCGCTTCTTACAGATCCACTGAAGAACACACGAGAAGATACAGGTGTCTGTTTTTAACACACCATCATCGATTGCAGCAGTGTGGGCGAATCACAGTTACAGATTATAGCTGTTTTTCCATGTTCCCGTGTCCCTGAGAAACACTTTGAGCTCTATTAATGAGCCGGCTTAGTTGAAAAGGACACGGGCTGGGATCTGACGTGTTAATGACATAACCGTCCTGCAGGAAAGGTGCAGACTGGCCCTCTCTCTGATGTCTAATCCTTGCTATGAATAACACCCACCTGCCATAACTCTCTGGGCTGTGTGAGCATCTATCATTCGTTCCCCACCGTGACTCCAGGGATTCCCACACCAGCCCTTGTTATCAAGACGTCAACTGTGTGAGACCTTGGCACCGGAGGTGTTTTCTAATAGTTCTGTTGGTTCACAGCTCAGCATTGGCACATATCACAGATTCCTAACCTGTGCTTGGCTCCAGGGTAGGGCTGAAGGATTAATTAAAATCAAACCGAAATCACGATCTGGCTTGGCGCGATTATTGAATGTGATTTTTTTATTTTAAATCTCACTTCTCTATAACGTATATTTAAGTAGTGTTTATGTGCCGGAGAAACTAGCATGTTGCCAACTTAAGTATTTAGTTTTTGAGCTCTGTTGCATCGCTGTTAAAGATTAATGAGCTGGTGAAGTGGATTTACTTACTTATCATGAGCATTGTAATGTTCGACGGGGATGTCATAACAAATGTCAGTCAGATTTTAAAAAGAGCGGTTCATTTATTAATTTTCACAATCTTAATTTCAAGCTGTGGAAAAATACAAATGGAAGTCAACGAGTGTGAAGCTGAAAAAAGGGGCGGAGCTACATAACCTGATAGACCACATACATCACGGAGATCTGCATTTACATCTACTTACATTTACATGAAGTCTGCATTTACATCTGCAAGGACATTTCCTATCAGATGTCAAAAAGACCTTTAGAAGATGTCTTTAAGATGTTTATGATTTAGAATATATGTAAATGTTTTGACGTCTATCAGATGTTTTTACAAAGCAGATGATTTCCAGAAGAAGCGATCTTTAACAGACGTCTTGCAGACGTATCTTTCCTTTCTGGGTAAGGTATGTAACATGCATCTGAAAAGACAAGATGCGCTAAACAACCTCCCAAACTACTGAGAAGCATTTATGAACCAGTTTTCCAACAAAAGAGAATATTTAATAGAATGATTTTACTCCACAGCATCAAGCAAGTGTTTGAAATCACTTCATTTTCTGATCTGATGTTGCTTTTTTATCACAGAATGAGGATAAATTACGTTCTATACTCTAATAAAAGCTATGTATATTAGCAGCACTGGATTATAGACTTAAAATACCCAATATGGCTTGAGTAACACCGATATACCCGATATTGTCACGTTGTGTTTACTTGCGTCATGTTTAATCACACGTTCCTATCTTCTTTTTATTCTGCAGCAAACTTTGTCCATATAAGGGATTTCCTGTAATGTCATGAGTTCTATGACTTCTGTGATGCTTATTTGGAGTTTCTGCGCGAGGGCGCCCTCTAGCATGCATTTTTAATGAAACAGGCAGCCTATTACATGTGTTTAGTGCTTATTAATGCACACTCAGTCCTATTCAGCCCAAATTTTCCCCAAATCGCGCACTGGGTATTTGCACCCAGACAAACGCAGCTTTACGGTAGACAATCCTTGATGACGAATTGGAAGGTTTGCACCTGTAGCTCACCTTTGGCAGTTCGTTTCTGAGGCCTCGTGGCAAGACAGACCCCAAACGTCTTCGATCTTGAGACTGGACTCTTTGTGGGCCCTCCATGCCAGAGGGGACAGCCACTGCAGGGTCATGAAGGAGAAAAATCCTGCATTGTCCACCGGGTGCTGATGTCTGGGGGTGAAAATGGAAGAGTTTGGCTCGTATCAGTCATCTAGGCACTATGTGCTATGTCTGAGAACGGCGTGACCTTGAACACGAGAGAAAATCTTTACTCGCTGCGGCCAAACAGTAGATGAATCACACATTTGTGTTTGAAGAGCAGTTTGCACGTCCCTCTCAGAACTCTTACAAAGCAGTGAAAAAATTCAGCGGCTCTTTATCAGTCAGCATGTTAAAAATCGAGCCGTCTGTGAGAAAAGGATAAGAGCGTTCTTATCAGGACCTCATTGACTGTCACTTGAGTCCAACTGGCAATGAAACAAACATCTCCTGAGGCCTGTTTCACACCTCACACAAAAGTATTTCGGTGCATATGTTAGTTTTGGCTCCATTGTAACAGGTCTGTGTAAGCAGTGAGGTAGGTGTGTAAGTTAAGTTTTTTTCCACACTGAACTTAACAGAGAACATTTTAAAATACACTATACATTTATTTTATCAACACAAGCTTTTACAATATAGGCTTGAAGCAACGGTGTCAACGACTCATTGTCATGTTTAATGCGAGTTCAATTTGCAGTGATGTACATAAACAATTTGTAATAAATTAAGTGGAGGATGATAAAAGCAGCTCGTAGCTTCATTTTAAGGTTCATTAAGGGTTAAGTCACCTTTATTTGTACAGTGCTTTATTTTGACACTAAAAGCAAATTTATTGTCCTCAAAGAAAGGGGTAACTATCATTTGTTTCGTTTCAGATAATTTGGCTGGACAGCAAACAACACGGATTTTGCCCATAATTGTGAAAATTGTCCTGTGGCATGACTGTCATTATAAATCACAAAATACATTTATTTAATCTAGACATACACAAAAAAAATGATAAAATTAACAGTTCAGACAATATATATATATATATATATATACACACGCACTGTGTATGTGTGTTTTTTTTATGAAGTCCTGCCAAGTGATTCTTTCACTTTTTAAGCATTAAAATACTGTTGGAAATGACTTGTCAATTCTTCATTCTGTACACCAGAACGATTTGCTAATTCTTTTATAATTATTATATGAGAACTTACTTGTGCGTGATCCGAAAGGGCTTGAGTATTTGTAAGCTATGCCGATATCTGCCTCGTCTTTTTATTTCGGTGCCCAGTTCCACCTCATCATCGGGGTCTGGGAGACTCTGTGGAGGGGACAGCGTCAACCCCTCCACCCTTCCTACGGCCTCCAAAGCATCGGAGAACATACCTGTCTCTAACAAACAGAAAAACACTCAACAACACTCCAAACGAAACAAAATACCGTCAGACACTTGGGATGAGCTCCCATCCAAGCTCACGACTCCCAGCACTGGGAACGTCTGGATCTGCTGACTAATATTAGTGCAGTGACACAAACCTTCCTCTAACGCTATGGCTGCAAAGTTCAAGTGTTTATCTATTTAAAGTCGCCCGCGGGTGGCCTCAAGGCTCGTGGATACTGAGACGGAAGACATTCGAGCTGGACGTGTGTGTGTGTGTGTGTGTTGACCCTGTCACTGATCCATCTGGGGAATGAGACACGATAAGGTAAATCCAGGAACACCGTGACTCTCTGTATCTGCTCGGTGTACGTCAGATAAAGAAAGATAAGCACATACTTTCATTATTTACACTCTGTACAAGAAAGAGCCTGAGTTCGGTAAAAATCACTAATGCAATAGGAGACTATGAATGTGAACAATGATAATGCAAATGCTTTGTAATTTTAAAGGGAGAGGGCCTAGTTCACACAGAAATGAGAATTCATTCATTATTAGTCATTCCAAACCGGTGTGACTTCATTTCAGAATATTTAGGATCTGTTCTTGCTATTCGTGCAATTATAATGAACAGATATTTTTTTTAAAGCACACAAGCACCATAAACGTATCAGAAAAAGATCTGTGATTGTGATGATTATTATGTTGAAATTGAAAACTGACTCTTGCTGTCCTTGGGGTATTTATGATGATATGAACCATTTTTGTTGATCCGGTACAGTATATACAGTCACTGGTAACACTTTATAATAAGGTTAGATTAGTAAATGTTAACTGATGTATTAACTAGCATGAACAAACAACAAACAATACAATTTAATGTTGTTTAACTAATGCTAACAAGCACAACTTTTGATTTTAATAATCCATTAGTAAATGTTGAAACTAACTAAAGGTAATAAATGCTGTAGAAGTGTTGTTCATTCTTAGATTGTGTTGTAACTATAGTAGTTAACTAATCAATCTTATTGTGAAGTGTTACCTAGTCATGTTTTTTCTGTATTTATTAAGGAGCGGTGTGTAGTTAGCAAGGTAATAAGGTGTAGATTTTCTAAACTGATTAAGACAAAAAAGAAGAAAAAAAACGACCCTGGTATGGATTTGACATTAGTATCGGCAGATACTCAGAAACTGTATTGAGCAACACAAACGAAATGTTTCATTCATGAATCAGACTAATCCGGTTCTTAACTTAATGACTAAATCATCTAATGTTAGTCAGATTAGGAAAAACATTTTCATTTTTAGGTAACGTTCCATACATGACCCCATTTCAATTTTACAAATTTTGGGCTTATTTAAGGTGCATTGTTCATGTTTACCTTCAGTTTCAGACTACTATGAATATTTGTCCATTTGCACAGTTTGAAAGGAAAGCAAAGCCATAATAATATAATTTACCACCATCATTGTGCCCAGACTCGATCCAGTGGAACTAAATGACCTTTTATAATTAAAAACTGTAGAATAAAAAAAATTGTGCATTACACCGGCTCACTTTTCCCATCTTTGCCCTCTCTGTTTCTTCCTGTTCATGATCCGGCCAGCAAGAATTCTGTGTTCCCTGCCATTTCTGGAGATGTTCTCCATTGGGATTCACATATGGGAAATTTTAATATGGATTATTAGAACTCTACCTTTATCTCAAATCATGATCAAATCAATAATGAGCATGGATATTGACTTTCCATTATTTAAGGTGTTTTTAGTGTTAAAGCAACACAAAACAAATGTTATATATATAGTGTGAAGTTGGAGTTTGAAGAAGGTCACTTACATTTCAAACACTTTCAGCTTCAGGATGTTCCCACAGGTTATTAAATGATTTATTCAGAAAGCCAGCGCTCTCTGTGTCCCTCGCTGCACGTGACACATCTTCTTAAACAGCTCGTAACGTTACTCTGATCTGGTGGAAAAGTTTCACCGCGTTCAAAGGAGGCGCAGCGGAGAGTTTGACGCACAGCTCGACCCGCGCGACGTTTTGAAGCGCGCCGCCGCACAGCTGACGGAATTCCCTAAATGTATCCTGCGTCACGCCTGAGCAGCCAATCGGGGATTTGCTTGGCCGCTGCTATGGTAAATGGACCTGTAAGGGAAGGAAAGCGCACGTGGTGATCTTTGCAACAGCACGCAGAAAGATTAGCAGACTATTTTGGGCCGGTCATCTGAAGAGCATTGCTGCATATGGAAGAAGACGAGTGGTGTTTGACAACAAACACTTTATTTCTTATTATTTTTATAGTAGCAGTTGCTGAATGTTTATGAAACGTGACGTAGAGCGAGCAGTGTGACGGAATTATCCGCGTTCCTGTGAATATTAATGTTCCTGACAAATTATGTTACGTAATGATAATTCTGTAAAGTTGGCATGAAATCAAAATTGTCTTATTTAATGGAATTCTGTACTCTTTATTATAAATTACGTATCCGTGCTTTTCATTGTTTTATTTATTTATTTATTTTTAATGCCCTAATTACCTTTAATCAAAATGTAAACCTCCCCTCCCCCTCAAAACGACTAATCATTATTCGTTTTGAGGGGGAGGGTAGGTTTACATTTTTCATTAAAGATAATATATAATGTAGCCTATATAATATAAACGGATAATGTACCTCGGAATGTCGCGACTGACCAATCAGAATCAAGTATTCCACAGAGCCGTGTAATAACCCTGGATAACGACCTGTAAAAGATTTGCGTTTTTTTTAGATAAAAAATAAAAATAAATTGTTTAATTATGTCATCCTGGTATCGCAGACTCGCTCTGGTTTCATACAAATCCAGCTGTTGGATTTTGGATCCAAGGCAAATATAAGTCAATGCTGTACAATGTTTAAAGCATGTAAAACAGAATAATAACAACAACAAACAACATAAAATGAACAAACATATAAAAAGTAGTGCTGTCAAATTATTTCTTGCGATTAATCGCATCAAAAATAAAAGTTTTTGTTTAGGACTACACATTATATGTGTGGTTAGGGTGTATATTTATTATGTATAGGCCTATATTAATAAACTCATGCATGTATATATTTAAGAAAAAATATGTTATGCTTATATATTGAATATATTTATTTATATATAATATAAATTATCTGAATATAAATATATACATGTTAATATTTTAAAAATATATACTGTATGTGTGTGTATTTATATATACATAATAAATATACACAGTACACACATACACAGTACACACACACACACAAAAATTAATCACAGTACATTTTTCGACAGCACTAAGAAAAGAAAAAAAATACCTGAAAAAATGAAAAAAGTGTTATATAATATAAGGGCAGTTACATTTACATTTAGCAGACACTTTTATCCAAAGCAACTGAAAAATTAGGACAATAGAAGCAATCAAAAATGAACAAAAGAGCAACTATATGTAAGTGCTAATGACAATTCTCGGTTAGCCTAATGCCTACACGTAGAAAGTTTTTATTTTTTATTTTATTTATTTATTTTTATATAATTACACACATGCACAAAGTTAATGAAAAAGTCAGTGAAAGTGATTTTGTGCCTCTTTGAAATGCACAATAATGCGTTATTCACTTAGAGAATGCAAGTTAAGTCTGAAGTAATGAATTTAGGTAAAGGGGTGCAGGCAAACATTAATTAATGCCGGCTACTGGTAGCTGGTGTAAATTGATGAACAGAGGTGTGACGTGCATTCTTTTCAGCTCATTAAAGAGTAATCTTGCATCAGAATTTGGGATTAAGTGTAGAGGATTGACAGAACTGGCTGGAAAACCTGCCAAGAGAGCATTGCAATAGTCCAGCCTGGACAGAAAAAGGGCTTGAACAAAGAGCATGTTCTTAATGAAAGGGCCTGATATTCCTAATGGTGTATAAAGAGAATTTGCAGGCTCGGACAGTTTTAGCAGTGTGGTCTGAGAAATTCATCATCAATCATAACTCCAAGGTTACTAGCTGTTTTAGAAGGAGTTATGGTTGATGATTTGATGGTGAAAGATTTATAAAGTGATGGGTTTGTTGAAACCACAAGCAGTTCTGTCTTAGCCAGGTTGAGCTGAAGGTGATGGTCCGTCATCCAGAGAGAAATGTCTGTTAAACATGTTGCGATGCGAGCAGCTATCATTGAATCGTAAGGAGGGAATGAGAAGTAGAGCTGAGTGTCATCAGCATAGCAGTAAAATGATAAGCCATGTTTCTGAATGACAGAACCTAGTGATGCCATGTAGACAGAGAAGAGAAGTGGTCCAAGAACTGAGCCCTGAGGCACCCCAGTAGCTAGTGTTGCGACTTGGACACCTCACCTCTTCAACACACCTTGAAGGACCCATCTGAGAGGTAAGACTCAAACCACTGGTGTGCGTTTCCTGAAATGCCTTTTTCAAACAGGGTTGACAGGAGAATCTGGTGGTTTACCATATCAAAAGCAGTTTTATCTAAGTCTAAAAAGTTTTAGAATTTGTATTGTTTTTATAAACTTCTTATTTTTTGATCTTGTATTAGAAAAGGTTTCAAGATCAGTGTTACAAAATGTAATATATGATAGTTTCTTTTGAATTATTTTTGACTATAAAACTTTGCTAAAAACAGATTAATAATGTCATTTTGTTTTTTCAGGGAAATAGGAGTTTTTAAAACAAAGTAAAATATCATAAGGTTCTAAATTAAGGGCTTTGTGTTTTTTTATATATCTATTTTAAAGTCAACCCAAAATAAAATGGGAAAAGGGCAATTGAAAAATAAATATTCAATATTTTCAACTGATGTGTTACAAAAAGTAAATATATCCCAAAAACACTATGAATATATCTGCTAACAGCTGCATTTACAGGATCACATCTGTGAATAATTTTGTAAAGTACTTCATTCTCTTTATTAGAAAAAACATGTTTATATGGTTATATCCAAATAACATGCCACGATATACAATGAGGTTTAAGCCATTTTGATGGATGATTGGATCCAACATTAAAAGAGTTTCTCATAAAACGGTTGTCAAAAAAAGATTTTGTTAAAGATTTTGTAGAGTTGTATTATTAATATTTACATGTTGACACTCAGGATAGCCTTGATTACTTTGTTTAATAAAGTAGATGATTATGTTACTACCTCAGTAATGCTTTGGATAATGTAAAAGTCATGACCTATGGGCTCTGTTGACATATGATGTACGTCAAATGGTAGCAAGTTGATTTCTAAGTAACATAGATGGCTATCTGCAGTACATGAGTCCAATACATGCTGTAAAAGATAACACAAAATAACACAAAGATTTTAAGTTACATAAGGCTATGCAAGTTCAACAAGTTTTGCAACACTTTTAAAAAACCCTTTTAGCTTTTTTGTAGTTCAACAAGTTCAAATATTCCATGTTCATTCAATTAATATGAGGTCATTAACACTGTAAGCCTCTTATAAAACAATTGGATACAAGTAGTTTGAAGTAGTTTTAGTTGGTGTTTGCTATGAAATTAACACTTACTGTAATGCATGACAACAAACTGTTAGAAGAAAGGGATCATTGGGGTTCTATATAGAACCATAGGGTTCTTTACTCAACTCCAAAGAACCTTTTATGCTAAAAAGGTTCTATAATGACAAGAAAGAACCCTTTTGGCACAAAGGGTTCATATCCTGAATTTTGTGATTATTCTCATGCATTCATAAATGCATTTGAATACACCGAATAATGCACTGAAAGAACGCACTCAAAATGCACAAGCGCACTAGTATGACTTCATCATGTAACTTTACATTAGCCTAGATGCGTGCACTTTTTAGTGCACCCAAATTGACTCAAATGATTCACGATCCCGCTACAAACTCCCGAACTGATTCAAATGATTAGCGATCCCCAAATTGACTCAAATAATTCGCAATCCCGCTCGCGATCCCCAAATTGACTCAAATGATTCGCGATCCCGCAACGAACTCCCGAACTGACTCAAATGATTCGCGATCCTCAAATTGACTCAAATGATTCGCGATCCCGCTACGAACTCCCGAACTGACTCAAATGATTCGCGATCCCCAAACCGACTCAAATGATTCGCGATCCTGCTACGAACTCCCGAACTTATTCAAATGTTTCGCGATCCCCAAATTGACTCAAATGATTCGCGATCCCGCTACGAACTCCCGAACTGACTCAAATGATTCGCGATCCCCAAATTGACTCAAATGATTCGCGATCCCGCTACTAACTCCCGAACTGACTCAAATGATTCGCGATCCCCAAATTGACTCAAATGATTCGCGATCCCGCTACGAACTCCCGAACTTATTCAAATGAGTCGCGATCCCCAAATTGACTCAAATGATTCACGATCCCGCTACAAACTCCCGAACTGATTCAAATGATTAGCGATCCCCAAATTGACTCAAATAATTCGCAATCCCGCTCGCGATCCCCAAATTGACTCAAATGATTCGCGATCCCGCAACGAACTCCCGAACTGACTCAAATGATTCGCGATCCTCAAATTGATTCAAATGATTCGCGATCCCGCTACGAACTCCCGAACTGACTCAAATGATTCGCGATCCCCAAACCGACTCAAATGATTCGCGATCCCGCTACGAACTCCCGAACTTATTCAAATGATTCGCGATCCCCAAATTGACTCAAATGATTCGCGATCCCGCTACGAACTCCCGAACTGACTCAAATGATTCGCGATCCCCAAATTGACTCAAATGATTCGCGATCCCGCTACGAACTCCCGAACTGACTCAAATGATTCGCGATCCCCAAATTGACTCAAATGATTCGTGATCCCGCTCCGAACTCCCGAACTGACTCAAATGATTCGCGAACCCGCTACGAACTCCCGAACTGACTCATATGATTTGCGATCCCAATACACATAATGCTATAAAAGTGTGCACATCCAGAGAAATAAACAGCAGATGTTTTTTTTCCTATGCGTGTTTCACACAGATGCACACAAATGAGATCCTCCGCGAGACAGAACTGTTATAGGGGGAGGGGCGCACCCAGAACAGGCCATCCCTTTATAGCATGATGATATTAAATTTGGACAAAAAAGGGACAAAAAAGAGAGGCAGAAAAAGCCATAAAGTAAGGAACTGCTATGTATTTATTTACATTGAATTTTGTGTTCATTTAAAACTTGTTCTTTTAAAAACATTAAAATGTTATTTTGTGATACTGTTCTTGTATAGAATTTTTTCACTAAACGCTGTTTTGCACAGACATTCATTGCAGCCCACTTTGTTATTGTTCATTGACTTGAAGGGGCTGATGTCCTATTTGCAAAGTTTACAGTAGTAATAGTATGTATGTAGACATTTCCATTTTATTTATTCTAATTTTATCTACTTTAAAAAAAAAAAAAAATTCTATCAAAATGTTCTTGTGTGATAACAATGTTCTTGTTTGGAAGTGTTTGTAGTAAAAGCTGTTTTGCACAGAAATTAATTGCAGCCGGCTTTGTTTTTGATGTTTATTTGTGAGTAGGTATTGTATGAATAACATAAGGATTGGTGTGTCATATCTGAGTTTTAATTATTTGACTACAAATCTCACCTCATCCTCCCAGTGATTATTTCCAGGATAAACTGAGATGCCTCCAAGCTGGCTTCTTTTAAATGGCTCTTTGAAAGGAACGGATCGCGAAGATCCGGATCCCCTCAAAGAGTCATAAATCCCATCACTAGTGAGCTGCTTTTTTTTTCCTTTATTTTTTTTTTTTTATTAACACCAAAAAACTTAATAACATGCCTTCAAACACAACAACCTCAAAACAATAGATGACAAATACGAGAAAAAAAAAAAAGAATAAATAATTCATAGAACATATAAATAACATAAACCAGAGGGGGACATGGATTTTTCTGGGCTAAGCCCCGGATCTCCACTCACCCTAGAACCACCCCTGGCAACAAGTAAAGAAACCCATTTACAGTCAAGCACACAGGTTTTGATTGAACTGCAGTTCTCCATTCTCAGGTTGTGTCATACAATTACAAGTGCTGCAGTGACCTCTGTTGGCATCTAACACACTGTTTACATGAGAATTGCCTAAAGCTGTGCAATGTTTTTGAAATGTTTTCAAGATAAGGAATAGTTTCGCTCTGCTTTAAAATATTTCATTTACTCATCATGTGCGTAAACTTGCATTCAAGTAAAAAAGATGCGTTTCCTTCGATTGTTTCAATGAATTGGTCATAGATTGGTCATAGCGATGCACAAATTGGTCTGTATTATTATTATTAATCTTATTTAATTCAAAAACTATCATATTATTTCACAATTTTAAAGATTTTTTCTTCTTCTGCAAAACATTCCTGAAAAGTTGTTTGTCATGAAAATTACTTGATGAAAAAAAGTGGTAAAAGTAGGCTTCAAAAATGAATAAATATAAAGTATTTAAACAGTGCTGGGATTACTTGATTACAAATTATATGATGAAAATTTTAGTTATTAACGTAATCTATTAGATTATAAATTTTAGGTAATGTATTTTAAACAACTTTTTGATAACTTTTGACCTGTTTATCCCATTGATTTAAATGGGATTATTGTGTACCAAATTGATTAAAAAAATAATATCCCAAATTGACTCAAATGATTCGCGATCCCGCTACGAACTCCCGAACTGATTCAAATGATTCGCGATCCCCAAATTGACTCAAATGATTCGCGAACCCGCTACGAACTCCCAAACTGACTCAAATGATTCGCGATCACGCTACGAACTCCCGAACTTATTCAAATGATTCGCGATCCCCAAATTGACTCAAATGATTCGCGATCCCGCTACGAACTCCCGAACTTATTCAAATGATTCGCGATCCCCAAATTGACTCAAATGATTCGCGATCCCGCTACGAACTCCCGAACTTATTCAAATGATTCGCGATCCCCAAATTGACTCAAATGATTCGCGAACCCGCTACGAACTCCCGAACTGATTCAAATGTTTCGCGATGCCCAAATTGACTCAAATGATTCGCGATCCCGCTACGAACTCCCGAACTTATTCAAATAATTCGCGATCCCCAAATTGACTCAAATGATTCGCGAACCCGCTACGAACTCCCGAACTGACTCAAATGATTTGCGATCCCAATACAGATAATGCTATAAAAGTGTGCACATTGAGAGAAATAAACAGCAGATGTTCATGTTAACAACTTATTTAACTTGAGCAAACGCTGCTAATACACATACATTTGTTAATAAAGTAAATAAAACGAAAACATCAATGTTTTAAAGTCTCTGCTCATCATGACAGGACCTGGATCAGTGAGCTGCGTCTCGGGCCGATGACGTAACTTCCATGGAGGCATGTTGTACACGCCCCCGTCCATTGACTCCGCCCCCACGTCAAAACAGTGCCACAAAGAGAGACGTGCAGAAAAGTGAAGCGCAAAGGAAAAATGGTATAGCAAGCTCAAACTAGACTGACACGCAAAATAAAAGCAGCGTTGCAAATAAATTAATAAATATGACCATGGAAAATATGTATTGCAAAAATAATTTATTTTGCGCGGTTTCATTTGTTTTGCAATTCTTAATTTTTGTTTGCAAAAAGCAAATGTATTTTCCTCAATACTTTAAATAAAATGTTTTAAATTTGTTTTTATTGTTTTTGTATATTTTAAACAAGGTAAATCTTTCTGATTTATTAAAATAAAAAGTCACATACATGGATTTTTCTGGGCTAAGCCTCGGATCTCCACTCACCCTAGAACCACCCCTGGCAACAAGTAAAGAAACCCATTTACAGTCAAGCACACAGGTTTTGATTGAACTGCAGTTCTCCATTCTCAGGTTGTGTCATACAATTACAAGTGCTGCAGTGACCTCTGTTGGCATCTAACACACTGTTTACATGAGAATTGCCTAAAGCTGTGCAATGTTTTTGAAATGTTTTCAAGATAAGGAATAGTTTCGCTCTGCTTTAAAATATTTCATTTATTCATCATGTGCGTAAACTTGCATTCAAGTCAAAAAGATGTGTTTCCTTCGATTGTTTCAATGAATTGGTCATAGCGATGCACAAATCGGTCTGTATTATTATTATTAATATTATTTCAATCAAAAGTGTGGGGACCTGAAAATGAAAAAAGTTTCATTTGCATAATCTACATTTAGTTTTTTGGGTTTTGTGTGAATTTCACAAAACTTGTGTCACATTTCAGCTCAATGTCAAAATAATTCTGTATGAAGAATTTGTAGCATTTTTATTTTCAGTGTTTATAAATTTTGACTCCAAACTATCATATTATTTCACAATTTTAAAGACTTTTTCTTCTTCTGCATAACATTCCTAAAAAGTTAGGCAAATGTTTTGTCATGAAAATTACTTGATGAAAAAAAAGTGGTAAAAATAGGCTTCAAAAATGAATAAATATAAAGTATTTAAACAGTGCTGGGATTACTTGATTACAAATTATATGATGAAAATTTTAGTTATTAACGTAATCTATCAGATTATACATTTTAGGTAATGTATTTTAAACAACTTTTTGATAACTTTTGACCTGTTTATCCCATTCATTTAAATGGGATTATTGTGTACCATATTGATAAAATAATATCCAAAATTGACTCAAATGATTCGCGATCCCGCTACGAACTCCCGAACTGATTCAAATGATTCGCGATCCCCAAATTGACTCAAATGATTCGCGATCCCGCCACGAACTCCCGAACTTATTCAAATGATTCGCGATCCCCAAATTGACTCAAATGATTCGCGAACCCGCTACGAACTCCCGAACTGACTCAAATGATTCGCGATCCCGCTACGAACTCCCGAACTTATTCAAACGATTCGTGATCCCCAGATTGACTCAAATGATTCGCGATCCCGCTATTAACTCCCGAACTGACTCAAGTGATTTGCGATCCCCAGATTTAATCAAATGATTCGCAATCATTTGAAATTTGTAATGAAATTTTTTTTTGTGGTAAAAATAGGCTTCAAAAATGAATAAATATAAAGTATTTAAACAGTGCTGGGATTACTTGATTCCAAATTATATGATGAAAATTTTAGTTATTAACTAATAGATATTAATCTATTAGATTATAAATTTTAGGTTATGTATTTTAAACAACTTTTTGATTACTTTTGACCTGTCTATCCCATTCATTTAAATGGGATTATTGTGTACCATATTGATTAAAAAAATAATAAAGTATAAAATAAAACGCATTCCATTTTTTATCAACTACATGAAGTGCAGTAAACATCAATTGGCATCAAGATTTCAAGACTGTGGTAGAGAGCGAGAAAAAAAAGAAGATATACCAAGAATCAATAAATTATGAATAATTAACTGGCTTTGTGTGAATATGTAATTATGTAATCCATAATTAAATTTATCTGATTAAAATGTAATATAATCTAATTACAGGTACTTAATTTTTGGAATCTGATTACGTAATCCAGATTAAATGTAATCAGTTACAGCTCCTTGTCTGTATTGCATGTGGAGAGCTCAGTTACTATGGTTAAAGAGAGTCATGTATTTAAGGCCACTCACTCACCTTAATGTAGTTATGAAGCTTGTCCGCTGCTGTCTGTTACCCTGCTGAGAGTCTTACATTAACAGTCCAGATATCACTCACTTAGATGGTTTCACTTTCCCGAGCGGGGAAATCTGCTGAACGCAGACAATCAATGAAGTGCATCCAAAGCTCCCTATCAGTTTCCTTCGTAAGACATACGTCTACAGCAACACACTGTTTAGAGCCATGAATGGATACACTGATGAACAGCCAAATAATCTTACTTAAAGGGTTAGTTCGGAAGAGAAGACAATGCTGAATAAAGTCGTAGATTTTGCTATTTTTGGACCAAAATGTATTTTCGATGCTTCAACAAATTCTAACGGACCCTCTGATGTCACATGGACTTCTTTGATGATGTTTTTCTTTCCTTTCTGGACATGGACAGTAGACCGTACACACAGCTTCAATGGAGGGACTGAGAGCTCTCGGACTAAATCTAAAATATCTTAAACTGTGTTCCGAAGATTAACGGAGGTCTCACGGGTTTGAAACAACATGAGGGTGGGTTATTAATGACATAATTTTCATTTTTGGGTGAACTATCGCTTTAATGCCCAAGTTCATTAAATATTATCGAACATACAATACCAGCATGTCAAAATTAAGTGAATCTGGCCTTGTGCAAAGTCAGAAAAACAATGCAGGATCTCCAGCAGCGTACTTCAAGCCTGTTTCACACCACAGCACGTATTTATTTTGGTGCCAATATTAGAGTTGTTCATTATCACCATCTTTTCCTGTTTCTCGGTGAGAGCGGGTGATGGAGAGAAGCGTCACAGCTGATGCACATTACAATGCAGAGCGCCGTCCTCTCTGACCTGCGGTGCATCCCATTGCTCCTGCAGCATGAGGTCAGAGGTCAGAGAGAACAGA
The DNA here is from genome assembly GCF_003368295.1 of Carassius auratus. Classification (NCBI taxonomy): domain Eukaryota; kingdom Metazoa; phylum Chordata; class Actinopteri; order Cypriniformes; family Cyprinidae; genus Carassius; species Carassius auratus. The sequence continues at coordinate 8,543,043 of NC_039281.1, read as the reverse complement.
GGACCAGTGCCATCCCATCGCTCCACAGACTAAAGCCTTTATCTGTCTATTCCCAGCACAGGGTGGCCAGGCCACAGCCGCTATCAACAGAGAGACGGAAATATGCCTCCGAAACCAAATCCAGTCTCAAAATAGATGTCTCTTTCTTGTCTTTCACCCCTTTTTGTAGACAGTACTGAAAAGACTGTCTGGGAAATACAGTGTAACTCACACCGAGGCTGGACAGATTCGAGCACGCGTTTAGAGAAGATAATGGCAAAGGTTTATATTGCAGTAGGAAGTTTTCTGTGTGAGCTTGAAGGAATGTTCTAGTTCAGTATAAATACAGCTGTACATATAATCTGTGGCATGCTCCGAGAATCATTTCGACTTGTCCCCAAAGTTTGAAAAATATATGTTAAAAATCAGACTTTGTTTTCTATCATGCACTTTTACAGTGGAAGTCTGCAGCCACAATACTAATCATTATAGAGAGAGAGAAATGTACTATTTATATTCGTATTTATATGTTTGAATTATGTTTTATACCAAACTTTAACACCATTTTCAAATGATGTGTATGTATGTATATTTAATGTCTCACATATTAACATCCTTTTATTTTATATAAACAAAAACACTACATTAAGGTTTTCTTTTGCTTCTTTTAATGAGGTTTTCGTCGTCATCATGACAGAGTTTAGGTCTAATCATCAAATGTCTGAACGGGCTCCACGTTGCTGTTTTTAAGCTCTAGAATGTGCCAGAAACTTCGCTGTAAGTGCATTACTGCAAACATAATTTTGGTTCGACTATTTGACAAGTTTACGGAGGAACGAGTCGGCATTAGTGTCACAGTCAATAAAGCTTAACTTGTTTGGAAGTCAAAAGTCTCATTTAAAGATTCAGACGGTGTGTATCTGTAAACAGTTGGAGAAGGACGAGGACTGACTGGAGGTGAACAGACTCTATGGGCAGAAGCGAGTAACCAGCTCAAGCGTAAAGTGACAGTCACAGACAATTTCGTCTTTGCATATCCTTAAGATCTTTATAGGGTCGTGTGGTCACAAATCAAAACTCATTAAGCAAAGTCCTCTCTAATTTAGATTTAATAAATGTGACTTAAGGGCAACACTGTTATACAAAGTGAACTAAGTCAATGTGACTTCCTCATTAAGACATGCATGCTAAAACACGAGTGCATTTGAATGGTGTTAAAGTTTTCGTGGAAGTGACAGTTGCTCTACATGCCGCAGGTTTCATGGGTGGCAGAACAAACAAGACTGAACTTTTGTTCGCTCATAAATATGCAGCGCTGCAGCTTTAGACCTGCTGTTGCACTCTTTATGATATTATTTGTGCATCACCTCTACAGCAAATCTAGTGCTCGAGTGAGGAGACACGAGTAAAAGTGCGACGCTATCTAATTAATAGAGTCTGTTATACTTTTTTTACATGCTGTTAGTGCGAGATGACAGGCTTTTAGTGGAAAACAAGCCACTCATTATTTTGAGGAGAGAGTTCTGACGTTCTGCTTTATTCAAAGACTTCATGAAACAGCTGATGACAGATAAGATCTATTTAAAGGCACGCAGCTCAATTTTCCCAGTAAACACAAGGAGAAAGTTAGATTTAAACATGTTTAGTAAAGAGGAAAAACAAGAGGTGCTTTTGGGAGCGAAAACAAAACGAAGTTATTTTCATGTTTAGAAATAGTTGTGAACTCACTCAATCACTGGCACGGAGGCAATCTATTTCTCCATTTGTTTCTGAAAGGTCAGCGGCGTAATGAAGATGATTGTGACAGTAGTTCATTACTCAAAGGTATCACGACCGCTGACATTTCAAATCAAACACATCAGGACCTGAAATTAAACTAAAAGGCCAAGGGCAGCTGACATCACTGCAAGCTCTTGATTGGAGTAAAGATGAGGAAAATATCACTTTCCACCACAGGAATATATATATATATATATTTTAAATATGTTTAAATATAAAATAGGTATTTTAAATTGTAATAATATTTCACTGTTTTTGAATCATTAAATGCAGCCTTGGCTTTCAGAAGCGACTTAGTCCAAAAAAGAAAATAATAAATAAATAAATAAATCAAATAAAACATCTTACTGCCCCCACAATTTTAAACAGTATCTTTTAAATATTATTACATATTACCATGATGTTTTTCCAAACCTGTATGAGTTTCTTTCTTTTGTTGAACAATTTTTTCAATTTTTTGTTGCCATTTTTTTTCACTCCATACAATAGAAATGCGTTAACAGTGGGTGAGTAAACAGTAAAAAGTGACAGAATTTTAATCTTGGGGTGAATTATCCCTTTAAAACACCAAAATAGATTTGAAATAACCAGCACTTTTTATTCGGACAGTTATATAGCGTAGTTCAAGGTAATCAACGGTTCCTGCTTGAACTGATCTCTTAATACCTCATCTTATCACAGACATTACTGAAATCTGCTCTCCAGAAGACATTTATTTCACTGTGGCGTCTCTAATTGTGTCCAGAAGAGGGAGCTCATGAACTGCTGTGATCCATGTATTGGTTCTGATTTATTATCCATAAGCATTATTATGGAAGTGACGACCCCCTGTAACCTCCACGGGGTCCTCCTTAAACCAGATGGACACGTCTGTGGAGTAATGAGGAGCTTTCTGTTGCTCTCCTTACGAGCCGTTCACCTCCCTCTCATACCATCGCTCCAGGGAGTCGCTCTTTCTAATTGCCTGGATTCACTTTGAATGGAGGAAGTCAGGTAAGAGAGAATTAATTAGCCAAAGCATCAAGATACGGCCCCCCAAAAAGAGATCCACGGAAGCTGGATCACTCCATATTCAATTATATCCAAGGATGTGAGAAGCATGGCATTCAGGGGATTATGGGTTATGAGCCAGACTCTTGGGTGTTTTTATGATTTGACACCGCTGCCCTTTGGATTCAGAGCCACTCTCTCTTTAAGCGAGCTCAAAAACAAGGCCAGGTGCTGAAGGACACTCCAGCTTCCAGAGGAAGAGTCTTTGCTTCAGGACTCTGTGGTGTTGCATAAAGAAGGCAGCCGAATGAGAAACATCTCCAGGGCTCCACAGAGAGAGATAATTAGTCTGTTTAGGGTTTTGTGTGATGTTCAGAACATCTGAAAAAAATGGAGGATTCCTGACGGGGGTAAATAAAGTCTACCGGGGAACAGAAGTACGTAAAAATCACAGCAACACAAAATAATGGTAAAATACCTGTGGCTTGTCGAGGTGAAAACCACAGCCATTTGTCAGAAAAATGACAGTGATGGAGTCCACATAAGTGCTGGTGAACTGACTCACATGGCTCTCCGGCTAAGTGCTCTGATGGAGCGGCTGGAGCTTCCCAAAATAGAGGAACGAGGAAAGGAAAATAGGACACGTACTGTACGCTCGCCGCATGACCTTTCGCTGACCCTGCATCTGTGCATGTGTTGTTTGCCTCGTCCAAGTTTAAAAACCTGTAATCCGGTAATAGCTGGATGAGAGTGCGCTGACAAACATATTCTTGCTTTTAATAGATCTGATGCATTTAAAGGAATATTCTAGGTTCAGCTTATATTGAAGCCAGTCTGCTAAAACGACATGTTGTGTTTATGACATAATAGTGTAGCTAAACCCCGCCTCCGCAGAAGATGATCAACACCTGCTTCTACATCACTGCCTGTTTAGCCCCGCCCACCGTTATTCAGTAAATAACGAGAGAGGCATATGCAGGGCTACGCAGAAACCAAACAATAAAGATGCTCTGAAAACAACCAGACGCTGTTTCAGTGCCAAGCTGTTGCCTTCGTTGCCTTCCTTCTGATCCCAACATTAGGAAAGTTCAGATTTATTTTATGGTTTTTGATGTAAAAATCTTCAGTGCACCTCAGCCAACAGTAGAAAATAATAAAAAAAGGCACTTCATGACCCCTTTAAAGAAGTCTTTTATGCTCATCAAAGATGCATTTTATCTGCTCAAAAATACAGTGTAATGTGAAATATTATTGCAATTTAAAATAACTGTTTGTATGTGAATATATTGTAAAATGTAATTTATTTCTGTGATGTGCAGCTGTATTTTCAGCATCATTCAATTTTATTCAGCAAGTATGTGCTGATAGAAAGTGATAGTAAAGATTTGTTTGAATTGTTATAATTAAATTATATATATAGTTCATTTTTTAAAGCAAAATCTGGGTTACAGTGACACTGGAAGTAAATGGGGCCAACTAATGATACCATAAACACACACACACACGCTCATGCAATCCAAAATATAGGTGACTTTATAAAATTATCAGCTTCCATTAAATCCTTCAAAAATGGGCCCCATTCACTTTAAGTGCCTCACCAAAATTCTGATTTGTATTTCTTTAATTTGATTTGACGAGTTAAAAACACATTTTAGTGGTATTCCACAAATGCTGTTGATTAAACTTCTATTAAGTTGGAATGATGGGACATTTTTAAAGAGACCACTGAAATATTCATATTTAAGAGAGAGTCCTTTTTGTAAAAAATGCTCTACTTGTTCATCTTCTGTTCACTTATATTTCAGTGAGTGTCTATATTAAAAATGCATGACAAAAAGACATAATAATGAATTAAGGCTCATTCTACGATGGAAGAAATAATCATTAGCCATTATTAATTCATGTTTGAGAGGCCAAATGTCTGACAAGCATTAGAAACTAATCTTTCATAAACATGGCCCAAGAAAATGGAAAAGGGGCAGTGGGAACCAATCATGTGTAATAAAGCTTTAGTTCCCCTCAGCAATATGTGAAAAAATAACCTTACAAATTGCACAACAGAAGAGCATTAGGGATGCTTGAGTGTGCCGCCGGAAGAGTCTTCATGAGACGAGACGAGACGAGACGTTCGCTGCTGACTAACAGACAAACACCCACACACACATACAGCGCTCTGATTGTTAATTAGACTTCACAAGCTAAGGGCTGCTCGACGTGTTCACACACAGCAAAACACCATATCTAAAGAAGATTCATATGAAAGAACAAACCATTAGAGGAGGGAAACTCTGCAGACCGGCTCAGATCACGTGGGGAAGAGCGGAAGAGTGCTTCTGTGGTCACCAGCTAAAGCAGGAAAAGCCTGAAGGTTTGAACGGACGTGTGTGGCATAAATGCAGCCGAAGTGAGAGGAAATCCCGTCTCTTTATCCCATGATTCCTCTTAATTAGGTTCAGAGGTGCACAGAGTGGAACTTTTGAAGATTTTAGAAGCACACTTTTAAACTATTAAATTAGCCTGCTTCCAGATTTAGTTTCGTCTTTTTATTATTTAAAAATAGCAAGTTATTCAAATGTACATTTACAGGATTCTATGCAACTGTTTTCTGCCGCCTATACAGAAGATAAAAGAAAAAGTGTTTTTTTTTCCTCTTTCTCTTTCTTTTTTTTTTTTTTTTACAAATCAGAAGTGAAACAAGAAAATGTATGTTGACAGTTCCAGTCCTCGGTTCAGCAAACCCTCATTTTTACCCGTTGTGTGGTACAAGTGCACGGTCCGTTCATGTGCTGAAACATACTGCACACACACCTCCGGGTCTTGAGTGTTTTTTCGGAGATTTCCACAATAGTGTCCCAATGGGGTGGCCGGACGGACGCGGAGAGCTGGCAGGTGATTGGTTGAGACCCCTCCGGGTCCATCACCCATTTTTGTTTTTCTAGCAGGAACCCAAACCCGTGTCTCTACGCCGTCTTAATGCCATCGAACCCACAGAACTTCCAGCGTTTCTCCAAACTCGCCCCGACTCCCGTCAACTCCTGCTTGAACGTGCAGGGCAGCCGACCCAAAAGAGTCTCCACCTCTGTGGTGCTGATCTGAAACAATGAGAACATCCACCATTAGACCCATACGAACCAATCACGCAGCTCTGAGACTAATAATTGATTCATGTCATTTGTAAATCACATCACAGATGGTTTGAAAGCAGCTTTACGGGACATGCATGGTTTAATGATACAGACTGTATTAAATCAGCTCTGTGATACTGTACTACAGTCACACATTCTGTTATAATGATATGATACTATCCTTCAACACATTACTGTGGCAGTTAATAAAGCTTGTGATTGTAATGATTGCAATCTTTTAAGTCCATCCATTGGTGCCATGTTCAGGGGAAAATTCAAGTTAAATGGCACAATGTTGATTACCACAAATATTAATTACAACTTGCCCTTTTTTTTATTAAAGCAAAAATCTGAGTTAGAATGAGGCACTTATAACTGAAGTGAATGTAAATTGGTAAATTATTTATTTTTTAAATCTGTAAATGGGTCTTAAAATGACTTAAAGTTACTTTCATCAAACCTGTAGAAACTCTGTAAACTCTCACTGTTTCAATAGTACAGCCACAAGAACAATGTGCATGCTCACATAAATTTAGTGACTGCAAAGTCACAGCTTAAACTGTTGAACAATAATAACAGAAAAATTCATGTAAGTGCTTTCATAAAATTATATGCTTCACATTTCTGCATTTAAAATTGGACCCATTTTCATCCCCTCCCTGACTGTGTTTGTTTTTAACGAAATTAGGCATGAGTAGAAATGGTGTACGCATTATTTGTGTAATTATAAATCAGTATTTAAGTGCTTAATTTATATGCAACCTGACTTACTCCTTTGATACTCATTAACAAGCCACATCTGACCTAGAAATATTGCAGAATCGTATACATTCCATTTTCATTTAATATTTGCCTTGCATTTGACTAAAACTTCCCAGGTTTGAATCTTTGATGTGGTTTCAGATTATCTTAACCCCACTGTATATAAACACACCATGAATCTCAGAACAAACATGATGTGAATTGTGTTCTTCACATGATTGTGACACCCACGTGCATATGTGTGTGTGTTATTTATCTTTATCAATTAAAGCCTCCCACTGGAGCGCATTGTTTTTAGTGAAAACAAGCGGGAGTGTTGATGGAAGGAGTTGCTGCGGAGAGCGAGAGCGTGGGCATCCACAGCCGGAGGGCTTCAACTCAAATCAAAAAAGATATAGAGGCTCATTTTCACCCTCCATCTGTAAGTGTAAATTAGTCACTGTGTGACAGCAAAAGCAGAGCGAGGAAGCGAGATAAAGCCTGAGAGATGACGGAAAATAAAGAGTAATCAACACTGCACTATAGTGAGATGAGCGTTTTATTTCAGCATTAAACATTTTGGCAGGAAAAGCTTAAGGAATATATTTGAGAACAGGAAGATGAAAACACACACACACACACACACGTGGGAGATCTGTGTGTGTGGTCCTGCTGTGAGAGTGAGAGCTGTGCTCAAGGGCTGTTTACTCAGCAGAACATTAGAATGGCAGGCAGACCGTCATACTCTCAGTGTGTGTGTGTGTGTGTGTGTGTGTGTGCAGCAGTAAATATGTTCAGTCAGAGTGAGTAAACTGTGTGTGTGTAAATGTTATAATCACGAATAAAAAATTTTATGAGAAAGGAAACGAACATTAGAATGGCAGGCAGACCGTCATACTTTCAGTGTGTGTGTGTGTGTGTGCAGCAGTAAATATGTTCAGTCAGAGTGAGTAAACTGTGTGTGTGTGTGTAAATGTTATAATCACGAATAAAAAATTTTATGAGAAAGGAAACAAGTGGAAACATACTGTATATACATATACATATACATACATATATATATATATATATATATATATATATATATATATATATATATTAGTGCTGTCAAAATTAGCGCGTTAACGCATTCGATTAATTTGAAATATTTAACGCGTTAAAATAAAATAACGCAATTAACGCGGTTGCAGTTTTTTTATTTCCATTTGTGGCCTATGTGTGTTCAACGTGCAAAGAAATATGGATAAGACCAAGGAAGGACTTTTAGACGGAAAGTTTCAGTAGCCTACAAAACTCTGCCGGATTACTCTTCAGGCTGCCACAAGAAACATTACTCTTCATTTAGTCTGCCACAAGAAACAGCCACATTAAAATCATGAACTCAAATGTCATTGTTTAAAAAAAAAAAAAAAAAACAATGACTGTAACAGTGCGTAAATCAGACCTTTCTGTAACGCTAACGTTAATAAGCTTAAACGAAATAATTGTGTAGCGGAGTATTTTTTGTACACAGTGCCGCGAACTGTCAATCACTCCTGTGCGCGTGCATCACTGTCCTCCTCGCAGCTGCAGCAACTTGCGCTCTCTCTCTTCATCAAGCTTTAAAACAAAAAGGGGACAAAATGATCATATTGTCTTTGTGCATAGGCTATAGATTAATTAGATAAATACATATCTAAATTTGTGCCTTGCCGTCTACGGTATTTTTTTAGAACTTAGAAAAAAGATGCTGCAGCCAATGAGCAGCCAGCGGGGGCTGCAGGACGACTCAACCTCCGCAGACAGTTTTTAATGTTTATCAGACAATAAATACTCAAGATTTTGCTTTAGTATAACTCACAACGAGTTTCACACACCTTCTCCGGCCACGTTGAGTTGTTGACACTTAACAGTGGGAAAAGCGACACATGCGCTATTCACTTGTGTAACTTAAGGGTGAATGGGTAATGTAGTTTTCTGCTCTCGGTGGGATGAATTAGGAAGCTTGCATTGTGAAGGGCGCTCTGAAAATCGGCAGTGCAGGTAAAAGATTAAAACCTCTATTAAAACAGATGTCCAAATGAGCGTACCGGTACGCTACAAGCACGTTCTGGGCGCATGGAGAGGTGGCGGTATGCTCAAGAGCTATATTTGGAAGTGGCAGTACTGAGTAGCCTACTGGTGCGTACCGGCCCACTTAAAGCACTGGCAATGACTATACTTTGGAATTTTTTTCAGTCATGGAAATCATTTTTGTTTTTCATTGGCATTGATTGTTTTGAAATTCAAATGGTACTTACATGCCTGTGTTTTTATTTCTGTAATAAATATGGCTTTCAAGCCAACAGTTAATTTGGAGGATATTGATGGTTTATTGCAGGTATGTTGTTTACATGAGAAAATCTGTTACAAGTTAAACAAAAATTCCAATAAACAATCATATTTTGAATTTAAATTTAAATGTCTTGAGTTTACATTAATTATTTACATTTTACATTTACATATCCAAAAAGTTTCAGTCTTTTAATTGCGATTAATCGCGATTAATCGCGATTAATTTTTAAAAATTGTGCGATTAATTAGTTAATTTTTTTTAATCGATTGACAGCACTAATATATATATATATATATATATATATATACATATACTTATACATATAAATATATATATATATATATATATATATATATATATATATATATATATATGCCCCATTTTTCATGAGCTGAACTCAAAGATCTAATGCTTTTTCTATGTACACAAAAGGACTATTTCTCTCAAATATTGTTCATAGATCTGTCTAAATCTGTGTTCGTGAGCACTTCTGCTTTGAACACCTCACAGGTGTGGCATATCAAGATGCTGATCAGACAGTATGTTTATTGCACAGGTGGGCTTTAGGCTGGCCACAATAAAAGACCACTCTAAAATGAGCAGTTTTACTTTATTGGGGGGTCCAAATCCAGTCAGTATATTTTGTGATCACCATTGTTGGTCCACTCCTCTTCAATGGCTGTGTGAAGTCGCTGGATATTGACAGGAACTGGAAAACTCTGTTGTATACACCAATCCAGAGCATCCCAAACACGCTCATTGGTGACATGTCCAGTGTGTATGCTGGTCATGCAGGAACTGGGATGTTTTCAGCTTCCAGGAATTGTGTTCAGATCCTTGCAACATGGGGCTGTGCATTATCATGCTGCAGCAGGAGGTGATGGTCGTGGATGAATGGCACAACAATGAGCCTCAGGATCTCATCACATTATCTCTGTGCATTCAAAATGCCATCAATGAAATGCACCTGTGGTCTTTGTCCATAACATACGCTTGTCCATACCATAACCCCATAGTAAAAACAGTTTAAAAACAGGACAACAGATGCACTAGTTGAAATGGTTTTCGCTCTTGCATTTTATCTCTCAAAATGATGGATATCATTAAAAATGTCGAGATTAGTAGAAATAACAATGCAACCTCTTATTTGGATGAGGTAAACAAAGATTCTTGGTTTATATTTTTACAGTATGTAATTGTAGGCCTATATAATACATTTTGAAATTGTATTGCATACCTGTCACTGCCATTATTCTGATCTTGTGCTTTTATTCTATTTCTTCTTTTTGTCCTTAACAGCTCAATAGTTGTGGAGTCTATTATGAAATATTGCTCTTGTAAATACTTTTACTTTTTTGTAAATAAATATGTGCACAAATTACAGAGAATTACAGTACGGTGTTCAGTATTGGTTAAAAAATGATTTAAACATTGGATTTTGATTTGATTTCTTCTTGTTGTTTCGGACGCAATCAAATGTTTCTTTTCTCTGTTTCCTTTTACTCATTAAACTGAAAACAAAAGTCATATTTCACTAGGGTATCTGATTTGTGTGCTTCATCCACCACTGATCAAAGGTCCAAAAAAACAACAACAAAGAGTTAAGAGGCTACTTAAGTTGATCTCAACTACCTCACAAGAAACACTTGCATATAATCCAAACATTTTGTCATGAACAGCACAAACTTAGTTGAATCCAGCGATTAGTTGTTCTTGTGTGGGCCTCGTGACTCAAGACAGTGATTCAGAAAGACCCCGGAGACGCCAGAGTGATGATAGTCACAATTTACTGCTAAATCTGACACATTTACAGCACATTTAATTGTCAGTAAGCACTGCAGCTGCGTTCCTGTAATTGTCACAAATAAAACTCTGAACATAAACTTCAAAGATGTTGTTGTTTTAGGCTGCAGTTTGTTCGACGAAGAGTAGTATCTGTCATCATGGAAAGATTGAACAGCTGCTATCAAGAAGAAAACTACTGAAGCGAAATAAATTAAATAGCATCATTATAACTAACTGAAAATGAGAAGTAAAAATAAAAGGAGTGAAATGTGTGTGTGTGTGTTTCATACTTTTGTGTCCAGCCGCTGTAAATAGGAGCAGATATATTCAATGCTGGCTCCAAAAGGATGGACGTGAAGAAACGTTGAGATGATTCCTGTGGAAGAAAAGCCAAAGATTAATCACCGACACATTTACAGTACAGTATAAATATAAAATCTGCTCCGAAACCTTTCAGAATCTCATAAATGACTGATTAAAATATAACACACACACACACACACACACACACACACACACACACACACATAATATATAAATAACAAATGACTTTATTTAGAGTAAAGTATATTTATAGACATAAACACATTAGCTAAATATCTAAGTTTGTATGCATTTGTATATTTATTTAAAATATAAATATTTTATTAATAAATATTGTGTTGACAAGTATTGACATTTCCTCCAGCTTGAATGCATTTATTCTAGTCGCATTTTGGCATTGCTTGCTCTGCATACAATACAACACTACCTCAGATCTCAGCCCAAATGAAGTATCTTAAGAAGACGGTGTCTAAATGCGGTTTAAGTAGGCGGCTCGCTTGGTTTTGGAGCAGAGCACTTCTGCGTCAGCGAATGATTCCAAGTCCTTGAGTTGTTTTCCCAGAAGTGGATGTCCTCATCCTCATCGGCTAACTCTGCCTCTTGAACTTTCTAAATGATTATGAGTGTTTAATTGCAGTTTTTAAGCTGTTTGCCATAATCAAGGCTGTTCTTCTGCCTTCCGAGTGCTTCATTCACACACTCAAACATATGGACTAGTAATAACGGCTGCTATTATCACTTCTGGCTCGAATGCCATAGGTGTGCGCTGATAACTAATTATTCTGAACGCATTATGGTCTGATCAGAAAAGCAAGGCAGATCTCCAGAGAGGAGCGCACAGTCAATACTCCATTAGTCTCGATGGACTATAGATATAGTCTATTATAAATGGTTTCATTGCAGTGTGTTTGGATTACCACGTCTTTCCATTTCCACATTGATCCGAAGCCAAACACTGTTATGTGAAAGAAAATGGACCTTTTATAACAACACAATGTTTAATTTATTCATGCATGTCTGCTAGAAGATATAATGCTGTATGTGCTTAAACAAACTCCATGAGATGGGGACTTCATCCAAAAATGTCATCTCATATGCCATTCAAACCTGTGTGCTTTTTTTCCACAAAATGAGAATTCAGCATAGACTATAAAATCAGCACTGAACAGATGCTGTAAACCTTAAAAAATAACAGAAAGCAGCTTATATGACTTGTGTGCTATATTCTGTTCTCATTTGCATATATACATACTGTACACTGGCCATCATATGGCTCTTTAAATTATGCATGCATAATCAATTAAACATCAGATGTTTCAGTCCAATAAGTCGAAATATTACATGCATTAAAAGTTATTCTTATGTTCACTTAAGCAAAAAACATGTTTGATGACTTGAAGGAAGGCATTTTTACAATTGTGCATCAGGTTTTCTATGTTTTTACTATACTGTGGCATTAGCACGCACATATAGGGTGAATGATATCAAGATTAGAAGAGCTCAGATGCTGTTGCATGCTCAACGCACATTTGGACTGTGTTATATCTGGATGTGGGCATGGTATATTCCCCTGTTAGTTCTGACAGGAGCTCCTCCTCAGACACAGCATGAGTTAAAAGAGATCTGACGGAGGAGCTAGAGCTTTCTTCACCAGAGAGCAATGTGCTGGACAACAGCTCGGTCAGCAATCTTTCCGGTCACTGGACTGGAAAATAAGCCAAATAAAATACAAATAAATCCCTGGCAAACATGCGGTGCCAAGCCAATTACACATGCAGAGAATGCCGAAGGTTCTTTACTACACGCCTCCGCATCTGCATTATATCTTCCTCTTATGCCGTGACAATCAATTTCTCATTCCGAAAGCTTGAAAAATGTTTTTTTAGCGTAAACAAATTGTAAACGTGATTGACTCGGGGATCTTTGACGTTTTAGCGCCTCTTCACTGCGTGGCCACCTCAGGGTGTGCATTCGTTTTAATAATTCAGCAGTCCAGAGTCAATTATTTCTCCCTTTCTGGCTGTTTCTCAAAATATAGCGAGCTGTCCACCTAGGCAGAATTTTTGGCCATGGATTTTGGCAGCCTCCCTCTCATGCACACACACACACACACACACACACACGCACACTCTCCAGCTGTGCTGTGGGTGACATGTTAAAGTTCCTCATTAAAAAGCATCCGAGGTGACTCATTTGAGGCTCATTTGGTCGGGCAATTAACACCTGCACCCTAGTAGACATAGCTGTGGATGATGAAAATAATGAGAACAGGTTTTTTTTTTTTTTTGTACAGTCTTGTGTCTTATTAGATCAAATGTGAAAAACTCCCAGTTGCCCGTTGTGCCTTCCTTGACGCTTACCCACGAGCAGAGCCTCTCGTTCTGATTTGACGGGGCTGGGGGGGCCTTTCTCCGGCTGGTTCTCCTTCTCCTGGCTGCAGGACACCACGGCCACCGCCGCCTCCTACAGAAGGAAATAACAACACAAGAGAAAGTTGTTTTCTTCTCACAGGCCGTCTGTCCCTCCCCTCATTACCCCGGCCCTCTGATGGGGCTGCAGTCTCCTCGCCCAGTTGTGTCAGAGTGATTTATCCTGCGACAAATAAAGTTCTCCTGCGCTCGATTGGCCTGTAATGATCTGTCATGTTCTGCGAGAGGATGGAGGAGGGGAGAGGGACAACAGAGCTGGGTGTAGGGTGATGCACAGACAGGAAAATGTGGAGAGAAAGAGCAACAGAGTGGAAGGAACAAAAGGCTGGTGCAGAATAATAGAATTATTATTATTTATTTTTTTAATCAATGAATAGTCAGTAAAAGGAGGTGCTTCACCATGGTTCAGCATGGTGTCAGTGGCACATTTAAAACAATTTTAAATCATATTTTTGTGATTTTCTATCAATAACACCAAATTTCAAATTGCATAATATAAATTTAATCTAAAAATAAATTGACAATGGTTTACAAGCATATTAGAATGATTGCTTAAGGATCATGTGACACTGGAGACTGAAGTAATTATGCTGAAAAATACAGAAAGAAAAAATAGATATTCACTTTGAAAACTGTTATTTTAAATTGCATGTATATAGAGTTTTAAATTTAAATTAATTTAGAATTTTAAATGCAAAAAAAAAAAAAAAACCTGATGGTGACGAGCCAAATTCACAATTTTAAAGGAGAACTAAAACTCATAGAACTCTAATGTTATATATAATATTCTAACATTCTATTTTTTTCCACCCTTAAAAAGCCTCAGCTCACAGAGGATTGTGCCTGTACGAGGTGTGATGAGGATGTGGATGAGAGTCAGAGACTTACGCTGCTGTGATTGGTGCTTTCATCTCCTCTGTCCTCCCGCTCGGCCTTCTCCAGCTACACAATTAAAAGAATGAGAGAGCTGTCAGCGAGTAATATGTCACAGGCTCGCGCTCACACACGGGGAAACTAAAGGACGCGGGACACACCGCGGGGCAGGGAGCCGAATCACAGGCCTGACACGCTGAGAGCCAAAGGTCACGCTTGCAATTGGATTTCTCTAAATGCCAAATAAGCAGCAAAGCTCCAAAGCATTCGTCCTGCTCAGTGAAACTCTAATGAAGCGCAGAGTGAAGCAAGCCATTTCAAGCCGCTCGGCTGAGATTAGTAACGCAAACTGATGCTGACGGAATATTTGGACAAGCATCACTATTGTTATTGCTCATGCTTATTGGTTAGGGATCTGAACTAACCACAGATCCATGTATTACACTTTGGATTAGCACCATCTGGGCTACATGCATGAAAGCTATCTCAAATCACGCGGCGTTATTACTTTTCTGAGTCATCTGATTTGTGATTTTGGTCTAGCTATGATAAAACAGGTGAAGAAATCTCATGAAAGACCTAAGTCATATCTAGATACCAGAATATTAAATGGCTTTTTTTATGACTCATGGCAGTATACTGAGGGGCTCCAGAATATAATAAAAAAAAAAATCATGTAAGAATCATAGGAGGGCCAGGCACCAAAGACATTTTCTTTCTAATTAAATTAAATTAAATTAAATTAAATTAAAAACATTATTCTAATTACTAAATAAATGGGTCCAAGTATACACAGATAATAAATAAATATATAAATATTTAATTAATAATAATTAGAATTATAACAGTTTGTTGTTTAAGGGGTCCTTGTACACAAAAAATATAAATACATATATAAATTTTTAATTAATAATAATGAGCTGTTTCTAGGCGGTCCTAATACAAAAAAAGAATAAATAATTATCTAAATATTTAACAGCATCTACTCATAATGCATTGTAGTTATTTACTGAACATTTGCATCTTTTATCATATTTCCGTTAAGTAAAAGGCCTCTCGTGGTTTAGAGCTTTTTAATGCATTGAGCAGATTTGGAAACTCTTATGACAGATATTCTAGGACTCTAAAACAAATATTAATGAAGTTTATCACAGCGAGAGACGGAGGAGCAAACACTGAGACACACACGTACAGACTGATGTATGACATACACAACACATTCATCCAGCAGAAAACAATAAACTGCTCTCGCAAGCGACGGGAACAGATCTATAGGAGGAATGGCTGCGTTAAAATTGATTTTCATTTCTTCCATTAATGAGTCTGTCTCAGGTGATTCATCAATGCACACGCTGATGCCTCGAACCCTCCTTCAGCACGGATCAGCGGTGCTGAGATAACCTCCGGCGCAGACTGCCAATCAAACACATGCAGACGTTTCTTCCTCTCTTCCTGCTCTGAATGACGAGTAGCTGATCAACCATTTCCAAAATGATTAGTCTTGGAGGTGATAAAGCCCAAACTTAACCTAAAACGATCCGCTCTACGGTACCAGATACGAAAAAAAGTGAGATAAGAACATCTGTTTGTACAAGATAACATGCTATCAAATTAAGGGCATGAATCATTTAGCCTTCTCAAATTGTCATTACCTTTTGGAAGTTAAATTTGAAACGCAATCTGATTTAAATGTCACTTTTCCTGAGTTTCATACACGAATGAGCAGTTTTTTGCACGTTTGTTGGGAACAGTCCCCTAGGCAGCACAGTGACCAGGTTTTCCTGAATAAGACCTGAACGTTTCAAGAGAACCAAACGGAAGATTGTTTTGCATTTCATGGAAAAATCTTTCAACAGAAGCTATATGCCAATGGTGTGGAAGGTGCATGATTTTGCAAGGAGTGTTTTCTTCCTCACTTCAAGATTGCGTGATATACAACACCATCAAGAGCACAACACACCGGTGTGAGAGTGCAAATGCATGTCAGCATGAATCGAATACAGTGTTAATAGATCAGTAACGATCAGAACAAAAAAAAAAAAAGAGATGACATTGAAATGTGAAATATTATTAGAAAGATGATTCAAAACTCTTTGTGACTATAACTATGGAGATGATCAGCTCAAGAGCGAGGATAAAATTCACCAAAAAATATTCTAAAACAGTTTTAGTTTTAATTGGGTGGGTTTAATAAATATTTAAAATGGCTATTAAAAAAATATTATACAATTGTAGAATTTGTTTTTTTTTAATGATATTAGAACAATTTAATTTTAGTTATATTAACATAATTTTTTTTAGAGTTTTTTAATTATGTTAATATAAATAATATTTAGTAATTCTACTGTAATATACACTCTAAACCTGTGGTTTTAATTGGATAATTTTATTATTATTATTTTTTTTTTTAATAAAATTAGAACATTAAAATTTTTTGGAATTTTACATTTAAAATTTTTATAATAATATAATATCATAATTTTGGTTATTGACATAATGCTAAAAAACTCTAATATGAAAGCTCTACAACATTAAACTAATATATATTCTTTTATTTTAGTTTATATATCCATCCATCCATCCAACATCCATCCATCCAACCAACATCCATCCATCCATCCATCCAACATCCATCCATCCATCCATCCATCCATACAACATCCATCCATCCATCCATCCATCCAACATCCATCCATCCATTCAACATCCATCCATCCAACATCCATCCATCCATACAACATCCATCCATCCAACATCCATCCATCCAACATCCATCCATCCATACAACATCCATCCATCCAACATCCATCCATCCATCCAACATCCATCCATCCATCCATCCAACATCCATCCATCCATCCATCCATCCAACATCCATCCATCCATACAACATCCATACAACATCCATCCATCCATCCAACATCCATCCATCCATTCAACATCCATCCATCCAACATCCATCCATCCATCCATCCATACAACATCTATCCATCCATCCAACATCCATCCAACATCCATCCATCCAACATCCATCCATCCATCCATACAACATCAATCCGCCCATCCATCCATCCATCCATCCATCCAACATCCATCCATCCATTCAACATCCATCCATCCAACATCCATCCATCCATTCAACATCCATCCATCCAACATCCATCCATCCATCCATCCATACAACATCTATCCATCCATCCAACATCCATCCATCCATCCAACATCCATCCATCCATCCATCCATCCATCCAACATCCATCCATCCATCCATCCATCCAACATCCATCCATCCATCCAACATCCATCCATCCAACATCCATCCATCCATCCATCCAACATCCATCCATCCATCCATCCATCCAACATCCATCCATCCATCCAACATCCATCCATCCAACATCCATCCATCCAACATCCATCCATCCATCCATCCATACAACATCTATCCATCCATCCAACATCCATCCAACATCCATCCATCCATCCAACATCCATCCATCCATCCAACATCCATCCATCCATCCATCCAACATCCATCCATCCATCCATCCAACATCCAACATCCATCCAACATCCATCCATCCATCCATCCAACATCCATCTATGTGTTGAATTTATCCCGGTCTATTTAAAAGTACCAGAGGTTCATAGTACATTAGTAGTAGTTATATATTTTCATTGCTGTGTTAGCATCTATTGCTATTTTCATATCAGCACAGATAGATAAGAGAGGTCGTGAACCACTGTTTTAAACAGATGACCTGCATTATTTTATAAACATCCCCACTGCATCATTTCCATCTTATCTCTGAAATTATGCCTGTTATGTTTACGCATTAATATGAAAGCATTCAAATGTCTGCGTGCTTGTAAACGGGGGAGTCTAATGCAAGAATTTCACACTGTTTTTCTCTGTTTCAAACATCGAGACTCATCCTGAGCTCATGTTATTTTAATTAGAGCGCAGGGAATCAGAAATATTCCCGTTCTGATCTGAATCCCTGGAGAGCGTTCAGTAGGACAGACTCATTAATACACGCCGTCCTCACACTGACAGCCGTCTCACCTCGTCCTCCTCATCAGACAAAACACAGCAAATCCAGACTAAGTTAAAAGAACAAAGACACAACACAAGCACAGACGGGACGTCCGTCTGTAACTCACGGGCAGAGCGTGTGATGTGGGCAAAGCTTGAATCCGGTCTTTCAGACTCTGGATCTGGCTTTCCAGCTGTTGTTTTTCCTCCGAGTTCTTCTCCAGCTCCGTCTCTCTCTGTTTCAGATCCTCGCGAAGTTTGAGCAGTTGCTAGAGAAACGGCACAAAAGAAAATCGACGACATTAAAAACACATAAAAAGAGACACGCTTTATAAGAAGCTCAAAAGGCCTGACGCTCCGTGCAGTTCAGTTCATCCGTTTTTAAAGTGAACACGCTGTGCATCATCTCTTTGATGCCAGTCTGGGCTGCTTCATTAAACTGAGTGTTAGGATGTGTGAACATCAATGGCTTTTGCTCAAAACTTAGTGAGATGTCTACCTGTTCCAATAGGTCAAGATATGGCTGGTTAGAATGGACTAGTTAGCTGCTGCTAGCTGATGTAGTAACTATCTAATTCTAAACCCAAAAGGCATTGATGGCATACTGTATGCAAGCAGTGCCCAATGTATATATATTTTTAATTATAATTTATTTTTTTATTTTTTAGAGGGCTCTTAAAAGCATGAAATGCATTTTCAAGGTCTGCTGCCTTTGATATCACAGCTAGGTGCTGGATCCAAAATGAACACTCACTAAGTGCCAAATAAGATTTAACATGGGCTTTGGTGGGTAAATAAAACAGAGTTACTTGCCAGTTGGCTAGTGCATTCATGTGGAACTGCCATTTTAATTGAATGATAGGGTGATTACTGTTGATTGTGAGAGACATGGGATATTGAAATAACAAAAAAAAAGATGCAATTTTATTGGCTCATGTACATCATATACAGAGTAAAAAAATTTTTTTGCAGTTATAAATAAAACCTTTTGAAGTTTGACTAATGTGACTGCAAATACATCCTGTGCCAACTGAATAACTGCTATTGAGATGTATTATGTAGACATCCTTGACCTAGACAAGCCTTCGATACCCAAATATGCTGTCTTTGGACTGCTCACCAGGGTTTGAGACGTCTTGCTATCAATCACTGTTGATTTGTCATGTCTTTGTTGAATATGACTTCATTTGATTACTTCTAGCTCATAAAGAAATTTCACCAGTATGCACCTGATATGACAGATGTTCCCTGACCTCTGGAGGTGATTTGCAAAGTGACATTCAGAAACAGGAGGGAAAATATTTGGAAAGTGTGCATTTCAGTTAGAGAAAAGTAAATAGATGTTGTGCCTTGAGGATGACTGTAGCGGCCCAGATGAGGAACTGATTAAATCTAAAGCTGGACACACACACACACACACACACACACACACACACACACACGCGCACACACACACACACACACACACACACACACACACACGCGCACACACACACACACACACACACACACACACACACACACACACACACACACACACATGCGCACACACACACACACACACACACACACACACACACACACACACACACACACACACACACACACACACACACACACACACACACACACACACACACACACACACAACCAGCCTCAGCAACAGAGTAGTGTGTGCCCACTGAATCTATGTAAATTGATATATTTATATCCATGTCTCTGTCAAAAAGGTCTAATTAGTAAATGTTAGTTAATGCAAAGGTTGGAGACGGGTAGCTGCAGGTCGGAGTAATGGGTGTAGCAAGAGGTGGCATGACAAAAGGTGAATGCTACAACAGAAACTAACCCCTAACCCTAACTAATTAGAAAGACCTTTATCCACAGCACTATCTTTCGCCACTGCTCCCGCCTGCAGCTATCCCTGCTTGAAAGGTAGCAGGCTTGCCTTCCAGTGGCTTTACTTTTGCTGTTCCTTCAGCGCCATCTGCTGTCAGAGAGTGAATGTGCTTGTTAACATCAGTGTGTGCGTGCCTATTCGACACAGCAAAACAGCACTGTTGTGCATTTTAACCAGACGATGGGAAAAGTATTCTTAAAAGGCATTCTAAAAATCAGAATAATAAATTATTATTCACAGAATTTTGAAGTGCCTATGATACATGTGAGAATGCTGTTCATTGATTACAGGTCTGCATTTAATACAGTAATCCCCTCCAAGCTCAGCCAGCTTGGAATCAGCACTCCCATCTGCAACTGGATTCTAGATTTTCTGACTAACAGACCTCAGTCTGTTAAGTTAGACAACCTCTCATCCTCCATCACCCTGAACACCGGCGTGCCACAGGGCTCTGTACTGAGCCCTCTCTTGTACTCCCTATTCACCAATGACTGCATTCCTGTTTATGGCTCCAACACCATAATCAGATTTGCAGAAGACACTACGGTGGTAGGTTTGATCAAAGATTATGATGAGTCTGCCTATAGGGATGAGGTGCAGCACCTGGCTGTGTCGTGTGCCACCTAAAATATGGAACTAAACACCCAGAATACTAAGGAGATCACTGTGGACTTCAGGCGGACTTGAAGACATGCACACACACCCATCTACATCAACAGAGCTGTAGTGGAGTGTGTGTGCAGTTTCAAGTTCTTTGGCATCCACATCTCTGATGACCTCACCTGGTCCGTTAACACCTCCACCCTTGTCAAAAAGTCACAGCAGCGCCTTTACTTCTTACGGAGCCTTAATAAAGTTCACCTGAGTTCCAGGATCCTTGTGGAATTCTACCGCTGTATTCTCCATTGAGAGCATACTCACAAACTGCATCTCAGTATGGTACAGCAACTTCTCCGTATGCACAGACTGCACATTGTTCAAGCTATTACACTGTAAACTGTCTACAGTTGTTACTGTACAAACCACAGTATACTATTTATATAAAAATATCATTGCACTACAGTTATTTTGCATAGAATACATTAACAATACTTTTGAACACTCACCCAACTGTATTTATTATCACTGTTTTTACGTTACTGCTGTTCATAATGTATATATAATCCTAAATTGCTCTGTTCATAATATACATATGATTCCTATTTATATTCTGTATATACTCTACTCAATACTGTATATTGCAACTCCACTGTACATTCTGTATATCATAGCTTCACTTACTCTTCACTTTTATGTACATAAAACACTATATTCTTGCACTTCTGGTTAGATGCTTACTGCATTTCATTAGCTCTGTACTTGTACTGCATAATGACAATAAAGTTTAATCAAATCGAATCTAATCTAATCTAATGTAATATAATAACAATGTGCTGCAGATGGGAATACAGATGGCAAATTACTTTTTGCCTGGTAGATGGACAAAATAAAAAACAGTAAAATAATACACTACCATTCAAAATATTGGGGTCTGTAAGATTTTTTTACTTACTGAATTGATCAAAGAGAGATGGTAAAGTTCTATTTAAAATAAATGCTGTTCTTTTGAACTTTCTACACTAATACTAAAGTAATTACTGTAATATTAAATACAAATTTTTTCAACACTGATGATAAGAAATGTGTTTAAGCAGCAAATAAATATAGCTCTGGTGGGCAGATCAGACGTCCTTTGAACAGCAGTTAATGTAACAAAAAGTAATTGAGTGTAATGATTTCTTTCTTGTTTTTTTTTTTTTTAAATGAGAGAAATTTTCATTTTCAGGAAAATAAATAAATAAATAACTAAACAGAACATGATTTACTCAGGTAGCACGTTATGTAACAACTTTTCTCATTCCTCGTTTCCCCAAACTCTGTTTCCAAGCATGCTAATTTGTTGACAAACCTAATAAATCAGAAGCCACGAGGTGCTGAAGACTGCTCCGATTTCTCATTACTGATCCTGCTCAGCATTCAGAAGCCAGGAGCGATCTGAGCTACATAAACTGTGGTGATGTAACCTTTTTGTTTGCCTTCATGGCCTGTTCCTCATGAATAAATCAGACGAGGGTGAGTTTAACACGCTCTGAGTGCAGGAGCGAGAACGTCTCCGCAGCCTCGCATGCCATTTGAGAGTGATTCAACTTGGAGAAATGGCCTGCGCTGTACACTTCATGTGACAGAATAATATGCCTTCTTCAGGCGCTCGCCAGAGATCAGAGAACACTCCTGTTTCTAACTCGAACAAATCGCTCAGAGTATGCCTCAGATGTGACCCGTTCAGTAAGCTCATCTCACGCCACAGCAAAGTTCAATACGCAGAATCCCATCATGGCTCATTAGCGGCAGGTGCGCACCTTCAAAGTGAGACAAACGCCTCTCTCAGAACGGGTCTCCTTTATGGCCTAATGACGCTCACATGGCAAGGACAAAGTCGTGTGGAACATCTGCATGT
The DNA here is from genome assembly GCF_003368295.1 of Carassius auratus. NCBI lineage: Eukaryota > Metazoa > Chordata > Actinopteri > Cypriniformes > Cyprinidae > Carassius > Carassius auratus. Next base: position 8,520,274 of record NC_039281.1, on the reverse strand, counting down.
GCTGTGCTTACAGGACGAAAACAAGGCTGACCAGGATCCTCTGTATTCTATTGATAGATACAGTAAAGACAGATCCAAATATAGACAGAACATGGGACAGATGTGACCCAGCCCATGTGAGTTTGGATTGTGTGAATGCACCATTTGGGAAAACAAATCTAGCTGAAAATCCCCCTCAGATCTCTAGGTCACTCTGAGCGGTGAAGAACAATGGAGGACGATAGCGGAAGACTGTTCTAAAAATAGCGCCAGTCCTCAAGAGAAGATAAAATAACGTTTGATAAAAGAGATGAAAGTGCTTTATGGGTGGGAGACGTCTACTGTTTGTGCCCATGTGGGCAGACGAAATTTCCATTTTCAGCATCTCGTGTTTATTATTGTGTGTGTGTGTGTGTGTGTGTGTGTGTGACTGATGACCTGGATGATCTGTAGAAAAATTTGGTGTTTCGGCTCAGGACCCCCCTGCGGTTAAACTGTTCACACATAACAACACAGTTTTCACCCAAAGTGAGGAAACAGTAGGTGTGTGAGACTGTAAACACACAGATGAGTGACGGCTCATGGATCACCCCATGCTGGTTTTAATACGACAACTTTTTGGTTACTGGCACTGATCTTTTTCAAAAACCTCCAGAATCTCAGCATGGAGCTCAACACCACAAAAAATATTTCTGTTTTTTTTCTTCAGTGAAAGTATCTAAACAACCTAAGACTAGGCTTAAAAGAGGGGGAAAACTGTCTCATTGAGGTAAAAAATTAAAATAATAATAATATCATGATAACACATTATTGAAGCCTTTATGTCTAATGCATTCATAAATAATTGCATCCAAAGTTAAAATTCATTATAATATTGGAAGATTTGTTAGTCATGTATTTTAATGCATTATACTTTCTATAATATATTATAACTGTGGTTAAACATGATCTTTTAAAAATTATTCTAACATGCTGATTTGCTTCAGCATATTTATTATTATTATTAAAGTTAAAAACAGTTAATATTTTGTGGAAACCACGACACACAACTGTTCAAAGGTTTGGGGTAAGATTTTTTTTTTAAGCAAAAAGAAATGAATACTAATATTCAGTAAGGATTCGAAATTGTCAGCTAATACATTTACAATATTACATAAGATTTATATATCAAATAAATACAGCTCTTTTGAACTTTCTACTCATCAAAAAATCCTGAAACAAATGTATCACAGTTTCACTAAAATATGAAGCATCAAGATATTGATAATAATAAGACCCATTATTAATAACTTAGCGCCCATATTAACTTAAAGTAATTAATAACAAAATCAGCATATTAGAATGATTTCTGAAGGATCATGTGACACTGAAGACTAATTAAATTTAAAAATATTCTAAATAGAATACAGTTATAATATTAATTTATAGTTGGTACGATATTATTGCATTTTAATAAAAAAATGCAATTGACTGTAAGACTGCACCAGCCAGCCAGAAGTCCGAGTTATATTTTAATTAAAAGGTGAATTATTTTTTTTAAGAGAAGAAAGAAAGAATCTTATTCATTGTTTATAATATCAAATTCATTGACTTTATTTTAAGGATTTCTAGACCATTTTACTGGAAAGGAGACAAAAACACTGAACACAAATGATTTTGTGTGTGTGTGTACCTTCTGCATGCCCTGCAGAGCCTGCTGCAGGAAGCTGAGCTGCTGCTGGCGGGTGGTGTCCTCCTCGCTGCGTTGGGGCTGCGCTTTACCCTGCTCCTGTTTCAGAAGCTCCACCTCATTCCTGTAGGCGTCCAGCTGACACCGCAGACTGTCGTTCTCTTCTTTCAGAGCCTCCACCTGAGCCAGCGGCCCTGAAAGGCCAAAGAGAGAGAGAGAGAGGAGGAGAAATATGAAAAATGAAAATTGCATTGGCGACAGTAAAGGGAAATAAGCAGACAGAGACACACGCGCGAAGGACGCAGGGGTGAAAACCAATAATGGAACAGAAATAGAAGAAGTGCATATTAAGAGTTGTGTGAACAGTAATAAGTCACGGGAAGGTCTGGAAAGGGTAAAATGAAATAAAGGAAACAGTGTTCCTCAAAAGCTGCTTTGGGAATTCTGCTGATGGACCGAGATGAAAGGACCCTCAGTACCACTGCTGCGTTCCTTTTGCTTTCAGAGGCTAATTAGAGAGGATTAAATGGAGAGGAAGTGTATTACTTAATGCTTGACTTAATGTACCATGGGCATTGTTATCAAACGACTGTAATTAAAACAGACGCAAAAGGGTTCTTCACACCGAGACATTCCGTCATTCAGCTGTCTCTTAACAACCCGATGATCAGAGACGCCACCTCTGCTCCGCGTCTAGAGGAAGGAGATAACCGGATTATGCCGAGAGGCGCGTGCCTCTCAGATTGGGAGGGGAGAGGGGGAACAGCCGGGCGCCTGATGGCAAGGCTGATGAAGGATCTTTGCTTATGCGGCTCTGAAGAGGGAGAGGTTGAGTGACTGAGTGACGTGGGTGAAAGATAAGGAAAAGCCAGGTTGAGCTATGAACTCTGCTGAAAGTCTGCAGGGAACACACATCATTACCTGTTTCAGCTCTGGTCCAAAACCGAGCGAGCTGCCTACCCAGACTGCATTTTAAATGTCCCAAAAGGTAGGCAGCAATGGTATTCTGCATTTTAAGTTAACTGTTTTAGTCGGATTCAAAGGGGAACAATGAATCCATCCCTCATGAAGAATACAATCTCTGAATTTGGTTCCAAGGTGGAGGAGATGAGAAATATTGACTGTAAAGATACTGGCATTTCATTGAATACTTGGAAGTACTGATAAATATAGTTTCATAATATATATCTTTCAGATCATCTGAATGAGCTTAGTATTTTTTCATGCTTAGAGCATCATGTTGTTAGCGTGGCAAAATCTGAAAGCTTTTGCAGGGGAATTCACCCTTTTCTAGGCATTTGATTGACAGGTGATCTGACCAATAATAATGCCAAATCTGCCATTTTGTCAGAAAACCACAACAACAAACAAACAGGAGAGTAGATTAACTTGATAGAAAAAAAAAAAGGCGTGTATTTGCGTCTTTCCGCCCATGAAACAAAAAAATCTTCTGATGTTCCTTCATGTTTATTTCCTGCTATAACTAGTAAAGAGGAAGAGATGATCAGTTAATGTGTTGCTGAAACTGAGGCGCTACAGAAATCTGTCTTACCACACCTTAAAGAGTCACAAAATGGTATTATTTGTTTGAATTTCTTAAAAAATTACAAAATTTGAAAGCTGAGACATTGTTTCATATCAAAAGTTGGCATTGCCATGTTGTCAGTGTCCTCTTTTCACTGCGTACGACACAAAAAAATCAGACGAGTAAGAAGAAAGTTGATGTTGTGACTTCTGTGTGATCATTTATCGCTACACTATTAACAACAGACTTTAACTTTTTTTGCCCCGCAAAATTTCACCAGAATTTTGCCACCAGAATGTGACTTTATTGGAATCAACTAAGTCAAGTCTCTTAAGTCAAGTGTTGAAGTCAACATTCAGAGTTGCATCTGAATCTATCACTTTGACTTATTTTTTAATCGCTTGTCTATGTAAACATATCTTACAGCAAAAGTACAACATTTTTACCATGCTATTTGCAGGTAAAGTTCGTTTATCTTTGAGAAATGGCTCTAGAGATCCGTGAAGTTTTCACAGTGGCCATTCTCTTGCACTAGACCGAGCCCAATGGAATGGCAATTCACACAGGATGCAACAACACATCCTTCATGAAGGTAGCTGCCGTGTTTCTGTGTTTTGTCTGGAAGCATGTTTGGTGAGGGAAAGAAATTGAGAGACAGAGAACAAGAGTGAGACAGATACAGAGACACAGACAGAAAGGGAGGAAAGCTAGCAGTTTTTATTGATTGGTCACATCAAGCCGCTGTCTTCATAACCGTCCAGTTCACCTTCCCCAACACGGCTCTATCGACCTGTGCTGCCCAGGGGTGCTAGCAGTAAAGAAAGATGCTCCCGTTTGCAAACTGTACTACAGCTATTGTCAGAGGACACTTGCCCGTTATCATTGATTAACTCTGGGGTAAAATAAAAGCAAACATGTTGGGATGCAGTGAAGATGGAGGTGAATCTGCTTCAAGTTAATATGGCTTAAACTCACACTGAGATTAGAATGAGCCACTCCCCTTCTTTACAGCGGTTGCTCATCTTACTGGCAGCTATGGCATATTTGTTTTCATGAACGCGGTGGGTGTTGAATTACCTCCTTCATTAACCGTGTGGATCTCCTGCCCTTTCTATCCTGTGACATCCTTTCAGATATCTGACAACCCACTGACAATGATTGTTATCATTGTTTTCTAATAACTAAGGTCGCAGTTGAGAAGATGCAGGAATCAAACCTGGTAAAATGTATAATTCCATTTGCATATATTTTCATACTAATGAGGGACTCTCTGTTACACTGGAGAATCTCTAATAGTTATATTCAAATTTCATGAGTTAAGCGGCACATATGTGGAGCCAAAAAGGGTCTCACTTCAAATTGTCTGTAAAGAGGGTGTGTGAGGGACTGTGTGAGCTAAGTGGTCTCAACATGACAAAAAATACAATGGTGTCCCACAGTGATTTTCATTTTACGCTATCCCATGATTCTCTGTCTTGAGCAGTAGGACTGGGTATCGAATGGGATGCCCCGATTCAATTCGATTCACAAGCTCTCGATTTGACTATTTCAATTCACAATGTGACTCTCAGAGCAGCTGGGAATGAAATTTGTGTATTCATATCATCATAGTAAGATGACAGACAGAAGCTGAAAACACTGCAAGCATTGTCCGCGCTTGTGTAAACAAAACTGAGCATTGCACCATCCGCCATTTTTTCATTTATTCATTCATTGCAGAAATGATGGCGCCCTATGCGTGATGTCAAATTCTTCCAAAGATTTGTAGTATTACAATAGAATTTTACCTGAGCATTGCAAATCACGCTTTGTTCTTGGTTCTTGTCAACAATATCTCCGAGATGATGAGCACTGAATGATTGACAAGCTTTCTGTTGTAACATTGAGCAAGGTAAATAAGAGGGAGACATCTAGTGGAGAAGACTAATGAAAAGATTCACATCTTCTTTGAAATGTTTGCTGAAATAAATATTGGAAAAGATCGATTCACAGCTTTTGAAAATTTATATCAAATCTGCGTCATTAAAAAAAACCAGATTAATCGAAAAAAAGTAAAATTCTCTAAAAGTAGTTTTTTTGTGACAGGCAACCAGAAAAGAACTGGAAGAACAGCTGGCAGACTATTGCTCAGCTCGGCAGAACCACATTAAGGAAACCACAGGGGGTTATGGGAATAGTGATACAAAAATTACACTGTTCCTCCATGATTTAATTGGATGCCCACAGACATATTTGATTTAATCTGCTCACATGAGAAAGTAAAATCACTAATATAACATGCTGGTGTTGGAACCGTGGCCTATTGCTCATGTGGGTGGTGCACATATAAATAAATATATTTGCATACATAAGTTTTAAATTCAAGATTTAAGAATTTCCAGGTCTGGTTATGCTGTGAGAAAAAAGCCACATTTAGTAATTGATATTTATGTCAAAATTGTTTTCTGATACAAAAAGATTCAAAACCACTTTGAGGCCTCACAGGAAAGGCAAATAATATGAGCTTCATTAGTTCCTGAGGGCATGTTTATTGAAAAAAACTAGAAAAAGTTGGAGAAAAGTGCTAGTTACACAGTCTGAATCCAGATATATATCAAGGGTCATTAAACAGTTGGAGCTTTCTATGAAGCTCATTTCTTTTTTCGCTCTTCATTTATACTGTGAAAATTGCCTGGTTATTGCTTCTATCTGCAAATGTATCAGCACTGTGTGATCTGAGAAAAGGTTCCTTATAAAACTGATGAATCACCAGTGGATTCAATCTATATGCAGTTGGTGCACCGAAGCCTCTTTAAGACAATGGAGAATTCAGATTGTGCTGCTTTAAGAAAAATTACTATCTTTTAGAATGACAATCTGGAATGGTGGATACCTGAATCATCCGAATCCTTGCTTTCCAGGGCGTCCTCCATGTCATCATCCGACATCTCCATTTCCTCCTCCCTCCGAATACCCATCAGCTCTTCATTGTGGATGTTTCTGATCTCCTGTGAATGAGATAAATAGAGTCTATAATCCCAACCACTGCTGGATGTTCTCTCACATATGATTAACACATGAAATATATGAGCCGGAAATGTAATAAGCCATTCAATCAGATTGTAAAAAAGAGATTGGACTCGTCAAGTGCTATAAAAGCAGGCGGAGATACTCCAATGGTATCGATGCAGAGAGGCACCTGATGTTGAATGACCTTGTCTATGCACACAGTCAAACATTACACAAGAACTCTTAATGTGTTATAATGGCTGCCAGTGGGGCTTAAAAGTGGCAGAAAGTGATTGCACAGCCACCACAGATCGGCAGGTCTGGGCAGGGGCAGATGAAGCAGATGTCTAGGCATGGGCGCTGCCCTGTGGGCACTCCTGATGGGGGAGTTTTCTGCCTAATGAGGCATGCATACAGCAATCAGATAAGGCTGTGCAAAGACACAACATGACCACCACAGGGAGAGAGAGACTTACTCTCTGATAACAAACAAAAGGCCTGGCAGAAAAATTACCATCTGTCTAGCACAGTAACACATGATCTCACTGAGAATTACAGAGGTCGAGCAGGTAGTGCGAAAGCAAACAGGCCCATCTGCCTAATCAGGAGAGGGATAGATGATGTGGGGTGCTTTTAAACTTTTCTCCAAACTTTAACACAGGACGTCTAGCTGCTTACTTTATGAATGGTCTGTGACTGAATTAAGGTCATCTAGGCAACTGCAAATAGCCATTTGCTTGGTATAACAATCAGCTTGAAATGAGGAGAACCCCCAGTACTGACTGGACATATTTCGGTCTCAAAACCAACACTTACTGAAGCTTTGTTTATGCTAGAAATAGCCAGAAAAACTTGCAGGGTAGCTCAAGAAAATGAGTATGAAAATCCTCTAAATTCGGCTAAGCCTGAATATAGCTCTGAGTCAACAATTCATCCTCCGCCGCCATCTTACCATCACATTTACGAGAGAAGCACAGAGAGGGTCCAAACAGCTCCAAGGGTGAGAAGCAAAGTAAACATAGTTTAATAGTGTGTCATCTATTACCTATCACTTGCTGTCACCTGTTCCAGATAAAACTAACCAGATTCAGGAGTGATGCAACCTCCTCCTACAGCAAAGGATATTTAAATGGCACTAATGGGCTCTTTTATAACATAAACATTTCAAGTGTGAGGTTCAAAGGCTTGTGAAAGCTTGCCATATCCCTGAAGCCATGCATTGTCATACTAGAGTGATTCCGACAGTTTTGAGGGCGGCTCTTCTCAATACATAATGTAAAAGGTAAGAGAGGCCTGCTAACTCTCTCTTCTTCTCAAATGAGGCTTCAGCATATTGTGACAGCATAGAGAGCTTGCGGTCATAGCCACAGTGAAGCTAAAAGCAGAATGGCAACCCGGGAGTGAGGAGAAGATCATATCAGAGTCTAAACATATTTAACTTAAGTCAAGTGGTCCAAGGATAGGGCAAATGAGGGATTGGAGGAGTTAAACAGCAAGTGAAGACTATATCAGCTTCTTGAAATGAACAAGGAATATTAGGGTTGCTGCATACACTTTCTTGTCATCTGATGGGAGAAATGAAAGAGGTGAAATAAGAGGAACTCAATAAAAGAGAACGCTCAATAAGGACAAACTTACTGCAGCATTAATAAGCTCCTTCACAGAAATGAAGAACAGTGTTAAATTAACTCTATATGTAAATATTTCATTTGGAGACAAATGAGATCAAATGTAATTTTGAATTTTGAATTTCATTCATGAATTTAACAAAGCACTAACTGGCAGTAATAGCAATTTTTCTTAATGTGATTCACAGTGGGTTGGACGTGTGTGGTGTTTCTGAAGTATATCAGAAATTAATGAGTGAAAATTAATTACAACTATGAGATAGGAAACTATAAAGGATTATTTGGGACATATTTGAACAACTTATTTTAAACACCTACCTTAAAGAATGAGGAGTCTCTTTCAGCGTTTACAGTACCTGCATCTTTAAGCTGCTCCAATGGCTTCAACATGAGCATGAAGCAACATTAGCAAGCCATCCGTAATGAAACACAAAATTCAACTAGAAAAAGGACGGGGCTTCAGCTTGTGATTTGATCAGATCATTAAAAGTGGCGGTTACATACTAGAACAAAGTCAGACCTGAATGCAAGTTTGTTGTTGATTGTAGATTACTATCCTTCTCCAACATACACTTTAAGGAGCCTGAAGGTCAGATTTATCCACTAGAACATGTTGATTCATCTTGCTTCTTTTTTTAAAGGGGTCATATGATGCAAGTTTTACCAGCTCTTGGTGCATGAAGAAGATCTGTTAAGTTGCAAAGACTAAAGTCTCAAATTTAAAGAGATATTCTTTATCAAAGTTAAGACATTGCCACGCCTCCCGAAATGGCTCATTCAAGCACATGTCTATGTCACTATGTGGAAATATTTGCATAACGCCGCCCAAAAAAGAAAGAAGGCATGGCTTGTGTACTGTAAACACATAAGAGCTTCACCACTGTGTCTGTCACGCCACTCTGTTCCCTTTTCGGGCTTTAACTGATGGTAAAACTGAGAACATTATTAACTGTCTTATATTTATTTTGAAAGTTGAAGCTCGCGATAATGGAAAGGGGTGTTACATTTCCGATGAGTGCTTGTGGTGATCGGTCCAATCACAATGCACTGGGTCAGTTGGCCAATCAGAGCAGACTGCTCTTGTCGGAAGGAGGGACTTTGTAGAAAATTATGCATTTGAGAGAGACGGGGCATAGAGGACCTACAATAATGTACAGTATTTGAAAAATAATTTGTTTTTAGAACATTAAAGCATGTCAACATATTCTGCAAAATAATGATCTTTAGAAAAGCATCATATGACCCCTTTAATCATTTAGCATGTGCTATTATGCAGACAAACATTTTTTTTTTTTGATGAATCATGTCCAATAGATAAAAATTCATGATGAATTTAAAGCCATGAGAATTAATTACTGTAGGCCTCTAGGAACTTGGTTTTAAGACTCATAGACAGTCCACTCCTCGGCTGATTTCACACTCATCATTTGCTGAGCACGAGTTCTCAGTTTTATTAGATGTAAACAATATCAACCCTCTGATCCATGTAAAACAGTGTTTTAATGTTGCCAGCAATGGAAATTAACGTGCTAATTAGACACCAGATTGGGTCTTTGTGCACTAATAATCAGAGTGATGTCTTAAAACTTACCTAATGACCACAGAAAACAGGAAAGAGAAAAGAAAACACTTCAACAACAAAAATGTGGTTTCATTAATTAGCTCACAGTATCTGTCTCCAGTTTCCACTAACAGAGAATAAATATATATTTTACTGAGCTTTGGGGTTTTTGGAGTATCAATGATTTGAGATATTGGCATTTCTATTGTTTCTATCAGGAAAGACTAAATGTTACCTGCTGGTTGTGGACCGCTGAAATCTCAGGGTCAGACTCGGGTCACATTTTACTACCAGGGAGAGCTGAGCATTAAGGCTATTATACCATTAACATCCAAAAAAAAAAAAAAAAAATACATGGACTTCAGGATAGTTAAAGTACACATGGGGAGCTTGCAGGGAAGGGGACAGGGGAAATGGAAAATACTAATATCTGACAGTAACATACTGCATAATTAATTCTGACGATGTGAAGCATGAACACATTCACTTAAAAGAAAAAAGAAAACACCAACCTCTGCTTGCTTTCGCCACATGTCCAGGTTCTTGCGTTGGGCTTTGGAGAAATGGTCCCATGCCTTTTGTTTGGAAGCAGCGTGGAATACAGACACAATCTGCTCAACTGTGGCAGGGGATGCAGGGGCCAGTTTGGGCGTCCAAAGAAAGAAAGAGAAAGAGGGGCGATTGGGAAGGTGCAGAGGAGTGAAAAAACTTTGTGTCAGGTTGGAAGGAAGTGATGTTCTTTTCCCCTACCCCCCTCTATACAGCTTAAACACTGAGCTGGGGTGACTGGTGTATCTACAGGGATGAGATCTGAATGAGATTACATTTCTCTCTCTTGATTGACTCTGTGTTAGTTATGGACTGTTGTATGTTATAAAACAGCAGCTGGAATATTCAGTCTAAAATCTCCTTTTGTGGTCTGTGGAAGAAAGAAAATCCTATGGGGATTGAATGACATGAGGGTGAGTCAATAATGACAGATTTTTAGACTCTCTTGGGAAGATTAAACAGCAGAATAATTAATTCCCTATAGCGTTACCTGAAATCAACTGTTCCTCCTTCTCAGTTCCCACAACACACCGCTCACCTTCATCGACTCTGCTGGCCTGATAGCCAAAGCATCTCCTGTATTTTAAGAGTACATCAAGTGGAAGCCTAATGATATGAATGTTTCATCGATGACAGGTTGGGCTCATTACTTCAGTGCGTACAAATTAAAGAGGACGTCTCACTTATGCAAACTCATTAAAGCAAACCTTCCAGAAATAGTCATCTGTTCAGAATTAAGAGACGAGGCAGTCAATCAACCAACTATTTTGGGGGCATGAGTGCTTTGGATGCTCGAGACACATGGCAGCAATTTCCTGTGACAATGCAAGACAGGAGGAAGGCGCAGGACGAAAGGGGAACAGCTGCTGAGAATCATAGCTGCTAATAGAATAGCTGCTCTGACACCAATGACATAAACTCTGTTCCAAAACACTAGACAGTGTTTTAAGGTAACATGCATAGTGCAACATGATAGCTGAACCAATAAGCAGGCGGCATAATTATACAGAAAAAAAATCATGGTGAACAAGGCAAAACATACACTTTTGTTAAAAAATGTGAAAGTTGCTTAAGCTGTTGCGAATCAGCTTATTAGAATGAAGGATCGTGTTGCACTGAAGACTGGAGTAATGATGCTGAAAATTCAGCTTTGCAACTAATAAATAAAATATATCAAAACTAACACAAAGGGTGGTATGTTTCAGTTACTTTGCCCAAGATTCCATAATTTTGTTGCATCGCAACCTTCACTGTCTCCCATTTATCACTGGAAATGGCCAATTCTTGTTGAACCCAAATGACTTCAGCTTGGGTTATGACTATTTAACACTGTCAGTGTGAACGGCCTGCAAGGTTTTGTCCTCTACACTTCATCAGCAGTACTATTACTTTAAATCTCAGCATGCCTGTTACTTTCAGTGAAATCTGATAGGTCTTTAAACTAGCTACTCTCATGACTAGATCATTTGAGACTATCATATCCTATTTCAAAGAGTTTCTCCATGTGCAATGCATCATGGATCTCAAAAAAAGTGTCTGGGAAATGACATCAAAGCATCCATCAGCCTAAGTGATGTAACTGCAGGACTGAGAGACAAAAACATATGTTGCCAGCGGCTTAATGGATGCATGACATCATTACTGATGGTAAAACGTGACCTATGCAGATTCACTCAGAGATCCCATTTCTCTCTCCGTGAGAGGGTTAATAAACCCTGGGGAGTCAGGAAGGCTGCCAAACACATCTGTCTGCGGCAACAGCATGCTCAAGAGTGAGAGGCCGGATCGATAGTGACTTCAGCATCCTTTAATATGGTGGAAGAGATCGATGGCAAAGCCAGGATGGAGAGCATGTGCCTGAGTGTATGCACGTCTGAGATTGTGTAGGTGTGTGTAAGTGTGCACTATGTTTTCAGTCTGATGTACAGCAACTCTGTCATGACAAAGTGTCAGTCGTGTTGCATGTTCAGTATTCACAAATAAAAAATCGTGCATTAAAAGTTAAACTTGTGTCTGATTTAGGCCAAAACAACAGCCTCTAGCTCTGCAGGCTTGATTTCATGCATCATTACGAAATGTGTCGGACTGTACTCACAAGTTTATAATGCAAATCAAATACACAATAGTTCTCAGCACTGCCGCAAGGCCAGCTATCATTATGGTCTTTTATACAGTCAGTTTTTAACTGTCATGGCAGATCAACAGTCTGAAAGGAATCATGCTCAGCATGTTGATTTAATGGCACAGATGTTTGACGATAACTCTATCACCCCCTTGAGTACTGGGTTATGACACGAAACATGATACATATGCAACATTTACATTTATGCTTTTATCCAAAGTGACTTACGCTGCATTCTAGGTATACATTTCCATTTCTATGTTCATGCATTCCCTGGGAATAAAACCATGATCTCAGCATTACTAGTGCATTTCTATGATGCTTAGCTACCACTTACTTGCAATGCATTCTCCATTTGAATATGTTGAATATGTTTCTGACCTTTGTCTGCATTTAAATTTTCAAACAAATATTGTAAAACTAGTGTAAAACTTTAATGATGCTACAAACAATTCTAAATTAGTTTCAAATAAATGTTGTTTTAAACTTCCTATTCATGAAAAAATCCTGGAAAAGTTATACATTTTCACAAAAATATTAAGCCGCACAACTGTTTTCGTCATTGATAATGATCCAAAATGTTTCTCGAGCAGAATATCAGAATGATTTCTGAAGATCATGTGACACTGAAGACTGGAGGTATGATGCTGAAAATACAGCTGCACATCACAGGAATTAATAACGTTAAAATATATTAAAATTGAAAATGGTTAAATTTAACAATAGTGATATTTCAGCTATTTAATAATAAAATATATTATTAATAAAAATAATACTGTTTTTACTATTTTAGTCAAATAAATGCAATTTTCCAGCACAAAAGAGACTTCAATAAAGTAAATAAATAAAGAAAAACGAATCTCACTGAACAATACGTTTGAAAGGCAGTGCATGCCTTTCACTTTAAGCTGGTTTTGTTAATACTGATCCCATATCGCCTGATGTTGTATGTACCTAAATGTTTCTTTCTGCCGATCCAAGGTTAATTTTTAATTATAAGATATAATTTAGCAGTATCCTATAGGAATAATGACAGATTGCAGCAAATATTTAGCAAAAATGTTTTGCTTTTACTAATATGATTCCAAAATAAATGAGGTTTTCAGATCAAATATATATTTGGCATTAAGCAAAGTGATACTGTTAATTAGTGAGTTTGTTTACAAAATATACTACAGATGTATAATATTGTGCAATAAATGAAAATATTGACTTGTCGTCGCCCATATTTGGTTAATAATGAGAAAGCTGTTCTTGCGAGGCTGTTTACAGAAACATTAACACTTTTACTAGAAAACATCCATTAGATGGGCAAGCACAGATTTGGTTTGTGACAGCACCCGTCTGCCGCCTCAGCCGGAATCCAGCGTCTTAAGCTGAAAAAGTCTTACCCAGAATTCCCCTGTCCCCGTCCCACCTGCTGCTCTATCCTCCTGCAGGCCTGCCACCCCAGCAGTATCCTGCATTTCATTATTTATTTTGCCGTGTGCTCTGTCTGCGTTCAGATAAGACAGATGCTCCACTGTCACAATGCTTTCTCTCCTCCAGACCAGACATCACTAGAGTGCCAGATACTTCTCTTTTTGTTGTTGTTGTTGAATTTGAATCTGCTGCTTGCAGATAAAAGGCTGGACAGTGTTAAATACCAAGGGAAGCTACTAGAAGGTGCTTTTTTAAGGTGACATAACCTTTCTGATGAGACATCTGGCAAATCAGTACTGTCACTATTTCCTCAAGCAGACGCTCTAAAGCCATCAGAATAACCTGACAGGCTTCAGAAGGAAATATCTATAAGACAGAACACAAACAGATGAAGTCTGTATCTCTGGGAAGGTGATATTGTGTCTCTTCAAAACAACGAAACACTCTTGGATATCAACCTGTCACTGGAGAAGAGTCGTGTTTGTAAATGTGTTTATGCCTGTGGATGCTTGTAAAACTTCTTCTCTATATGACATCAGGATGGATGTGACTACAGTATAGTGCATAATACTCTGACAGACAGACATCAGAGATGACTGTGAAGGGATTTAAACCTACCATGACTTTTAAATGAGGTTAGATTACTGTAAAACATCACTGATAAATCAAGCATTGTTCCTGATCTTCATGTCTAAGGGACGGAGAACCAATACTAGACCAGGGACTCCAATCATATCATTAATAATAGCAGGCAGGTCAGTATAGAAGTTACACTTTCTATGAAGCCTGTATATTGATGCAGATATAATGCCTTATAATGCAAACGTTACAATACTTTAATCATGGTTATAACACTTTAAGAGTATGAATCATTAAACTCTATGATCTGCATCACATTTCTTGTGCCATCATGTGTTTCATGTGCATATGCTCTTTAAAGTATTATAATGTTTTATAGAGCATTATAGGGAAAGACTCAAATGAGGTATTCTACTGAATAATATATATATATAACAGAGTATTCTCTTTTTATTCAACAAACACAAAGATAAAGGATTTTTCTGGCAAGTCTGCAAAGCCAGTATGACTAATTTCATGACTGTGTGAACTTTAAAATTCAAGATTTCTTTCTAAAAACAATTGCTACAGAGTCACCTGCAAAGAAAAAGAGGTGATTTTTTTGTGCAGAGTTGTACAACTCTTTTTTCCCCCTTTGTTCACCACACTTTTATCTTTATTTTATAGCATAGTCATTAAACATAAAGAATAATTCAATGAATTTTTCATCATATATTTTCTATTAACAAGGAACTATAAATGGAATACTGTTACACCTAAAATGGGCTTTTTGGCTCTCTTCTGCTCACCAATGCTGCATTTATTTAATCAAAAATACAATAAAAACTAATCATTTTGTAAAATACTTATCACAGCTTAAAATAACGTTTATTTTTATTTAATAGTTAAAATGTAATTTATTTCTGTGATGCTCAGCTGTATTTTCAGCATCATTCCTCCAGTCTTCAGTGTCACATGATCTTCAGAAATCAGAATAATATGATGATTTACTGCTCGAGAAACATTTCTGATGAATATCAGTGTTGAAAACAGCTTAATATTTTCATGGAAACTGACACATTTGTTTTTCAATATTATTTGGGGAATCATTTGCTGTGCAAAAGAACAGCCTTTATTTAAAATACAAGTATTTTATAACAGTATAAATTTCTTTACTGCCATTTTTTTTTTACAATGTATGTGTCCATGTATTACTTTCCAAAGAAAGACCCCAAACATCTCAAGGGTGGTGTATGCAGAAAAAGGCTTCGCTGCACACTCCTCATGCATTATAAGGAATTATGAATAGTGTTATCATGCATCAAACCTACGGGTTTCACAGAAAGTGTTATGGGACAGTTAAATGTGTTTCTCTACAAGCTCAAGTCAAGGTTGAGTGAGCGATCAGTCAAGCTAGTCGTGACAATCTAGTGATTGGGGTTACTTACTTTTAATCTATGAAGGGTCATCAGGTGTGCTGTCCAAAGACTAAGCAGCTAAATGATCTACACATGCCTGATAGGTTACAGATGACAGCCGTCTGCTAACGCTTCACATACTCTACCTTCTTCTTCTGCATTCAGCTCAAAGTGGTAGAAGCCTCTGGAGAACTTACCTCTGGTCCACACTGATCTCAGATCAAAGCGTGTACACTAGAAAACCCAGTCATGGAAAAGCTCGACACATTTTCTTAGAGACGGTAAAACAACCTTTGCCATTGCATTCAAAAGAGTAGCTTTCTAAATGAATGCGTCTGAATGCCTCCAGCTGGTGCGTCAGTAAATATACACCATGCTCGTACATTTAACTAAACTTTCTTCAACAGATGCATATGTATGATTTTCAAATAAACTCACTTTTTTCTTTTATAAACTTTTAAATTTGAAGGCGAGGTTTTCTCTGCCTTGACCCTTCTATAAGTTCATTTCTTGTACCCCAGTTGCATTTTAATGAGATATTCTAACTATATATGCCCAAAAACCTCTCATATATTGAATCAAAAGCACACTGAACATTACGCCTGGCAATGCATCAAGGAAACGATGTGTGTGTGTGTGAGTGTGTGTGTGAGTGGTAGCTCCATTTCTCTGGGCACTGGATCAATCGAGTACAAAGAACTGCTGTGTTGAGCGCACTATCATGATGGCAGGAAGTGAAGTGTAATCATGCGGTAGCTGTCAGCACCCATTTACCCAAAGCTTCCTTCTGTGTCTGATAGTATGGATGAAACTGTGTTGACGTCACACAGCAGGCACTTACGGGCTCTTCAGACAAGCTTTTAGTCCTGATGTGAGCCGCTCTGCCGTTCTAATGATCTGTTCAAAATTACATCATGTGATAATGCTCACTAAGTGTAATAAAAGTTCTTATAAAGGGAAACCGATGGTTTATAGTGAAGAAATATGCACGAGTTGTTTCTGAACAATCAACAAAACCAATTGTGAAGATATTCAGTATTTGAATTAGTTGGACCATTCAAAAATTGGGGGTCGAAAATACTTAAAGATGCATTAAATTCTTCAAAGTTGACGGTAAAGTCATTTATAATGTTTGGTTTGGTTGTATATATTGCTAGTAATCAGAAATGTTTCTTAAGCAGCAAATGAGCGTATTAAAATGATGTGACACTGTGGGGTAATGATGCTGAAAATACAGCTGTTTTGTGAATGAATGCAAAGAGCAGAAGGGATTTCGTACAGACTCCAAACTTTTGAATGGTCCTGTTTATCAAGTAATTGATCACACAATTTCATAAATAAAGCCCAACTGTTTTAAATGTGCATTGTGGCGTATAAAGTTAAAACAATCACCCGAAGATGTGTGGAAAGTGTTATCTGGCCTAATATCTCTGTGTTAGTCAGTGGTCATGTATTTGCCCTTTCCTGTGCTATGAAAGGTGAAATCATTTCAGGGTTTGTGCAATGCCTCAGAGAAATGCACATCTACATCCACCAACTGTGATTGGCTCAACTGGGTCTTATTACAGCATCATACACATGCAAAATCCAATGATGGAAATCAGCAGAAGCCCACAAATCCAATACTAATTTGAAGCAATGTTTCAACCCCTAATGTTTTAAATCATTTCCAGTTCTATTTAAAAATCTTTTGTGTGTATGAAAGTAGTAGTATTAGTAGTAAACAGTCATTTTATCATCAGTAATTTAATATTTCTTCTGTCTGGGTAAGCAGCTTGCTAGGTTTTAAAGACAGAACAAACATCTGTAAAGGAACACTCACATTGTACTAAAATCCCAGCGAGAGCGTTCTTAAACTTCTCCTTGGCCTCCTCCATCTCCTTCTCATGCGCGGCCTTCTCGTTCATCAGCCGGCGGATGTGGCTGTTGGAGGACTGGATCATTGAATAGAAGTTGTTGGCGTTTCTGCGGTTTACCTCCCCTCGGTCCACCCAGGTCAGCAGGACACGCACGGCTTCGGCAAACTTGGAGTCGTCTGAGTGGAGAAAGGAAAAACGGTGGGGGACAAAAACAGATGGTTGGATGAGGAACACTTCTCATCTGGGACCTTCTAGTGTCAAGACGTATTTGCAAGACATGTTTACTGGGCCAAAAAAGACACACTAGTGAAGTAGAGGTCATTTAGGAGAGGACAAGAGGACATCGAACGCATGCAACGATCAAACCTTGCCAATCTTAACTTATGGGTATTATTGTGTTTCTGTAAAAGAAGTGATATTACTTAGACAATTGATTCAGTTGTTCATGAAGTCCTGAGACACACAGGTGTGTGTGTGTGTGTGTGTGTGTGTGTGCAGGAGAACGGAAAACACTCAAGCTGATTGCTCCGGACTACAAAGCTTTGGCTTACAGCTTTCAGCTGGGAATGTGATGAGAAACAGGAAACTGAAAATCACTGTAATGAATGCCACAGGGAGCCTCTTCCAGAAATCTATTATTCTTAATGTTGTTGAGTTAATTTAAAATCTGCAAATTGAAAACAAAAAAAACAAAACAAAAAGAACAGTTTGGCAGAGATTTGCGGAGCTGTTTGGCGTCAACTGGGCAACAGATGCACACAGACTTTACAAAACAACAAAAAGAGAAACATAATAATTATTATTGCTGTAATCCTGTAAAGCACACAAACACATGAGAATCCTAGGGGGCTTTGATTTTCTAATGGAAATCCTAACTACAGATAATCAAAAAAATGCTGTCAAATGTTTTAAACAAATAATCCATCAACAGTTTTAAGACTGCTTCAGTGTGTAATGAATACGAAATCCCTCTCCATCAGTTAAACTGATTACGCTGCTCATTTATCTGATTTAGACTCAATAGCTCAGAACTAACAAATTCAAAAATAATTGTCAAAACTGTCCAATATTGATTATACAGACAAATCTAGCAGAAATAAGATGCCGTTAAGATTTTCTCCAGCAAACAGCAAGCAAAATCATCCTGTCCTCTCGTCCCTTCATCCATAACCTGAGAAAAGTGAGTTGAACTGCATTCCCACTGCATATAAACCATTACATATGGAAAAGTGGCTAATTTCAACTGATTTGATCTCAAAAGCTTCCCTATAAACACTTTTCTCTCTCAGACAGAGAAACAGATGGTTTCTATTAAACCGCATGGAACATCAAACTCGCAGACAAATAGCTTTTAGATGCATCCAGCTAACAGACACACAAGCATCAGGAAACAACAGAGGTGTGACAGACAAAAGCAATTAAAGCACTTTGACTGAAGTATGGCACGTCACGTGTCTCACCTTTGAGCTTTTCTCCGAGCTGGCTGCACTCGTGCTCAGAGAAATGGACGATGGGGGGCGGCGAGGGGGGACGCAGGCGGTCCTCTTCTATCCTGCGCCGGTGTCTCTCTTCCCGCGCCAGCATGCGCTGTCTGCACTCCCACTCGTACAGGTCATCTCGAGCCTGAGCGAAGTCTACATGCAGCCGACCGGTGTCCTTCTTATCTGTGCTGGATCCCAGCCTGACCCTGTAACCTACAGGACAGAGAAACGGAAATGGACAATTACACAGGAAAAGGAAAGGAAAAAGAATGGAAAATAAGGAAGAGAAAGTGGAAGTGGATGGGGAAATGGAGTAAACCCAAGGTGAAGACGAAAGGAATGGAAAAGAAAAGGGAAAGGACAACATAAGAAGATGTGGAAGGGAAATGGAGCAAAGGGAAGAGAAACAGGAAGTGGAGGAAAGGACAGGAAAAAAATGAAAATGGGAAACAGAAGGGGATGGGAATTAAAGGAATGGAAAATAAGAGACAGAAAAATAAAGAGTGAAAAATAATTGGGTAAGAGGTAAAAGAATGGGAAGCAGAGTAAAGGAAAAACAATAGAAGACAAAAGGAAAATAAAGCAAAGAGGAAATAAAAGGGAAGAAGAAGAGGAAGGGGAACCAAGCAGAGCAAAAGAAGAGGACAAGAAAAGAATTGGAATGACAGAAAAAGAAAAGTAGGAGAAAGAAGAAGGGGAAACAGAAAAATATATAATAATGGAAATGAGGAAAAGAAGTTAAAGGGTAGTAAAGGACAGAATGAGAAAAGAGGGAAGAGCAATAAAAAGAGAAAATGAAAAGAAAGGGAAGGACAAATGGAATTATAGCAAAGGACAGGACAAGAAAAGAGTGGAAAGGAAAGATAAAGTGAAGGAAAAGAAAAGTTGAGTGCAAGACGGTAATCAAGGAAGACGAGAAAATGAGAGCAGCAGAAAGACACTGAGCTTTAACAAACCTCACGAATGAACTGAGAAAAACAATGATTCATGAAGTGACTCCCACAAACTCTGCCACACTCTCTGCTGCTTAATCTGCACTTTTAACATGTGCTTGCTGACATATTAAGGCCAAACCAGGCATATTTGTTTATTCTGTATGAAACACTCAGATGAGGAAATCGAAGCCAGAACCCAGACAAGCCATGAGGGATGGGAATAATCTGGCTTGTGATAGGGATGAAAAAAGAAAGTGATTTTATATTAAGCTTTATATATTTCAGCATAAAAAAGAAAATTGCTTGGAAAATGATCTTGACAAATGGCCAAGCGCTACGTGAAAGAGGCTCCCGTGAATTATGAATCGTACGATGCTCCGAGAACATTACAGAGAGGCGGAAAAGTGTTTTTAAGGAGAATGGATATATTCACAGACGGCCGTGTCAACAGATATGAGAGAAAGAGCTTCACGGTTTGCCTCCGCCTCTCTATCACCGCTTTACAGCCCCGGGACGCTGATAAATATTTTACGAAATGTGTTCACGTTAGGAATGAACACTATTATTTATGGAAAGGCCTGCAGAGATATGTCACGAGGCCATGTAATATATGAAGCCCCTCTCCACTGAGAGAGCAATGCATTTAGAGAAGAATAAATAACGGAATTAGGGTATTATCGGAGCACAATATATATTATATTTATTTATGTAAATATATATTAAAGTCATTTAAACCATTCTTAAATATCATTGCTTTTTATATGATTTTTATTTTCATTTATATGTCCATATTTAATTAAATCGAAACATTCTCAAATAGAGCAACTGTTGGTGTTGCAGTGGCACAAGAAAATCCTCCCATCATGCACCTGACAGGAAGAGGGCCTTGTCCACCGTGTGCTCCTCAGCGAAGCGGATGTGACAGAAGTTCTTCTTGCTCTTGCGGATGGCGATGATACTCCCGCACTGTTCGAACACCTCCACAATCAGCTGCTCTGTGGCGTTCTCTGGCAAACCGCCCACAAACACCGTCTTACAGCCGGGCGGTCTCTCTCTGGTGGCAGGGGGAGGCAGGTCTTTGAACACAAGCACACAATAATATTAAACTACCAGAATCTTTAACACTTTTTTTTTTTAATCTAGATATTGATCTCTATTTTCCACCACATTAAGTCCATATCTCATTATGGAATACATGCCACGTATGAAAGAGATAAAAACATGCAAAATCAATCACCGTTTTTTTTTGTTTTTTTTTACAAGCTTGACATTAAAATGATTCATTATCTAATTCTGATCTAAAAGACCTGGAAGATCATTAAAAACGAAAACGTGCCAAATCATGAGAGTGACCTATTTTTGGTCACTTTTATTTGATAGTCTTAGTATAGAGAGCACGTCACTGGATCTTTCTCTCGACTGGTTTAATTTGCAGAACACGGCACTAGAACCTCCAGGTTCACAAAGCTAATCTCTTCTTGATAAACCAATTCAACCATGAATAAGATGCATTGAGAAAACCAGGCTGAGAGGGAATAATCAATGAAACCCGGCACCTGTTACATGACTGGATTACAAGTGCAAAACCTGCCATACAGAACCGGCCTGTTCTGGTGTTAGCTGATTACTCAGAGACGCAAACTGGTGATAATCTGTGCTTTCCATCAGGACTGAAGAGACGTTCTTAACAAGCTTTGGGAATGCAGTTGAAGGAAGCACCTGCTGGGACTCAGAGGGGACTGCGTGCCCAATCGGGGGTCCAATAGGAGTCGGACGCAAAGCATTTCAGACATGTTTGGCTGTGAGCCAGTCACTATAAATAAGTAAGTCTCTTTGGACCCCACGGTTGCCCCCTAACACTCGCCATCCATCATCACCATCATCACACTAACTCCTGTGTATTGTTGCGGCTCATGATGAGCTTCATATATATATGTCAGCTGATGTCAGTGGAAAGAATAATACTTCACAGACTAGAGGATACAACATACAGTATGCATACAGCTTCGATACAACACTATAGCCAAAGAATGTGAGCATGTGGGACAAAACGATTTCAGATGTCAGTCATGGACTTTGGATGACATGCTGTGTAATTAAATAACGTCTTATCATTGCTGAAGTCTCAAAGTCTGAATGGGATGGCGTTTATTTGCTTGCATTCATTGAAATGATTGGAATTGGAATTATGCAAATTGTGTACTGGTGCAAATATGGCAACAAAATTAGCGCTGATAGCAATTCACGACTGGATCTGGAAGACTGAATAGCATGATTTGATCACTCTTCTGAGCCTCATGAATCGACTCTTTACAAAGCCGAAAATGATTCTTTATGGTTGTCACGATCACTAAAAAAAGGTACATAAACATTCATCTTAAATAAGATCCTGTTTATGTTTTAATAGTGTCATGTTTTTGCTTTCATTAACAATGTCAACTGTTTTAGCCAATGTTTGTGAGTCTGATTCATTCTATAAGGAGCCTTGATTGCATTGAAAGGATTTGACACTGAATTGTAATACGCATGGAACAGCTCTGTATGACATATAGCATCTGTTTATGTTAGGACACGTGAAGTAAAAAAATTCAGATTGGATTCAGGTTTCTTCATGACACGAGCTGCATTTCCTGATATTAAACTGCTTAGTCTGGAATTGGCCTTGAGTAAGCTGTGCTTCATGAATCACTACGGTACTGACTATGGACAATGGCACTACTTTGCCTGCAAAATTACACCTGTGAAGCTCCACATATGCAACAACATGTATGTATGCATGTATGTATGTATGTCATACGAATGCAAAATACATTTTTTTTCCCCATTTTTTTTCTCATTTCGAGTACAAAATGAGAGACTTGAGGCTGTACTGTAGTTTAAGAACAATCACTGAGGATCTCAAAAGGGGCAAGTAGTTTAGTTTTCATCTTTCGTCAGATCTCGCGCTGGGCTCCACTAAATGTTTTGGTGTTCAGTTTGGTGAGCAAATATTTACTTTGTCAGATGCACGTGAAACATTTCAGTTTGGCATTAGCAGTCTCATGAAAGTTGAAACTTTGAGCAAGCAATAAAAACACAAGAGTAGATGTTTGCTTTATGAGGAACAGAGGACCTACACAAGAACGAATCGGATCCGTCTGAACTTTTCTAAATCAAATACACCCACTTTTTGTTTTCATATTCACACTGTGGGAAGAAAGCAAACCAAAGTATATATTTCATGAGTTTCACCATGCAGCCGCTGGCTGATTTGTTTCCATTGTCACCCGAGAGGGCGATACAAGATTACACACAATGCTGCATCAGATCTGAGATGTCTGAGATAGCTTTAGAGAGTTTCTCCAATAACTACGACGTCTCAAAGTGGAAACTGCACAGCGGTGAAATCAAAGCCTATTATTTCACAAACCAATGCTCTTCCCACGGCTCCACGGCTAAATATCCTGTGCCGTCAAAGGCGCTTCTTTGAACAGTGAGTGAAGATGACACAGGAGGGTCTGGGACATAAATTCAGGAGGGCACTGCGCACCTCCAGCACTGCGAGCGCTCGACCGAGAGACAGTCGTCAACAAGCTTAACGCTAATCAGCTCAAATGAAGACAGCCGCAGGTGTATCTCCGTCTCGCACACGCTCAAATACACGCAGACGATGGAGATGACGACCGTACCGCAGACAGAAGTTGATAGGAACGTGGGATGCAGGAATATATGTGGAACGAGTGAGGCAGAAGAACTGAAAATGCCTAGCTCTGCCACCCTCACTGAAGACCTCAGTCACACCAGGATGCACCACACAGATATATATGTGTGTGTGTGTGTGTGTGTGTGTGTGAGACCCTTGACCACAAAACCAATCATAAGGGTAAATTTTTTGCAATTGAGATTTATACATAATCTGAAAGCTGAATAAATAAGCTTTCCTCTGATGTATGGTTTGTAAAGATGACAATATTTGGCCGAGATACAACTGGAATCTTGAGGATGCAAAAAATCTAAATATTGAGAAAATCGCCTTTAAAGTTGTCCAAATACACATTCTTAAAAATGCATATTACTAATCAAAACTTAAGTTTTAATATATTTACCATAGGAAACATACAAAATATCTTCATGGAACATGATTTTTAATATCCTAATTATTTTTGGCATAAAATAAAAATTTATAATTTTGACCCATACAATGTTTTTCAAATATACCCCAGAGACTTAAGACTGCTCTTGTCCTACAGGGTCTCTCTCTCTCTCACACACACACACACACACACACACACACACACACACACACACACACACACATATGTTAACATGCATGTTGCCCAGTGAAACCCCAGACGTGTTTTAGTCACAGACCTCCAGAACTGCACTGAAGCCTGACTTGTGTTGGTGAGTCCTGGCTCTTGTGTTTGCTCGAGTGGGGTGTGAGAGTGAGACTGCAGATAAGATGAACTGTCTTCTCAAAAGCCAGTCTTTATTCATCTTGACAGCCGTCTACCTGCTGCATACTGTCCCTTTTGAAAGAGGAGAGCAGTACAGTGTCTCTGTAGGAAGCCTGTGGCGATCACAAGCACCTTAAACAGGCTTTACTCCACAGGAGAGCTATACATGATCACTATATATTTTTTTTCCACTTCTTTCTTTCTTTTCTCTACTTTTATTCATTATAGCGCTTAGCAATCAAATCTGCAGCGGTGGTACTGTGGATCTTGTCTACATAATTGCTGTCTGAACACCTGCTGAGCCACGTTTTTTTTGTCTAGCTTGTCTTAAAAAACTTGGTTTGAAACAAATATATCTATGATGTCCAAAGATGTTTCGTTTGAATAGTCTGCGATGCATAAAAGTGTCTAGGTTTGATTCAAACACTCAAACATCCTGAAATCCAGAAATGCTGTTGAGGGTCAGGGTGAACAGCCAGTGAAAGCCACATTCAATCACACCATCTTTTTGTTTAGTTTTGATTCAAAGAAGTCTGATGATTTAAAATACTCTATGATGCTCAAATATTTTTAAAGATGTTTGGTTTGAACATTTGAACAAGTTCACAACGCCCAAATATGAAGTCTAGGTTTGATCCAAGCATTCAGACATGCCCACGAAAGCCAGAAATACTGTTGAGATTGACTTGAAAGTGTCTTTGAGTGAAACATTTAAACATGTTTATGATTCTCAACAATTGTGTCTATGTTTGATCTGAACACACACCTATAAATTCTAATTATGAAGTAAACACTAAACAACTTAAATATCTAAAATGTCCAGAATTGAGTATAGATATGAATGTGCCAACCTCATAAAATCAATGCCATAATTGTTATGCCCAATAATGCTCTCTCAGTCCATATCCACACACACACACACACACACACACACACACACACACACACACACACACACACACACACACACACACACACACACACACACACACACACACACACACAAACAGTGAAATCAATGTTTTAATCAAAATATATAGACTTTAGATATATATGCAAAAACCTATGAGAACCTCCAAGTCTGTCTGAGATTTTTCTTTTAAATAAGATTTTTTTTTTTTACCAGGCTCCTATGAAAATAACATTAGACATTAAAAAAAAAAAAATAACTGCCAAAAACCTTTTCATTGCAGTTGAAAAAAATAAAAAAATATATATATATGAACTGAAACTAACTGAAATAGTTTAAGTGTTAAAGAAAGTTTAAGTGTTAAAATGAAAACTGAAAACAAGAAAGAAAAAAAATATTAAAACAAAGTTATAAAAAGACAGCAGGCACATAACACAATTATTATAATTAAATATAAAATATAAAAAATATGAAAATATAAAAAATAAAAGCAAATTGATAATATTATTAAATCCTATTTAAGTAAATAATTCTTAGACTGATTCAAAGGAACCCAAGCCGCTATCTCAGACATAGCCAGTAGTTATTTTAGGCAGCCGTGTGTGTAAGTGAGGTTAAAGGCGGGTGTAGAGGAGCGAGGTGTGTGTGATGTGTGTGTCGTGAGTGGGCTGAAGTGAGGAAACAGGCCAGACTGACAGAGCCAGAAGCAGAACCACAGAGACACGGCTCTCTCGGCTCGTAGAAGAAGAGAGCGCTGCCTGATATAAAGGTCAGTCTCAGGCACAGAGCCAGGGCACACTGGACGTTCAGATGGCAGAGAAAGGCAGCGTATGCAGGCTGACCTGACGGTGAAGGTGCATCCACAACTGGGCACTGAATCACTGCTTTCCTTTCATGCACTCTGTGTGTTTCCAGGCTCTGCAGAGAAAACAGATGATATTTGTCATGCTTGGTCTCTCTCTCTCTCCAAGAACTCAATGTCCTTCAGAGAGCCAGGCCTTTTAACGACAGTGAGTGAAAGGCGGTCGATGGCCATTTATTAAGCACAGTGGACTAGAATGAGGTGGTGGTGGCGATGCAGAGAGAGTTACGTCAAGCTGGAGATGTGTAGAGAATAAGACTGATGGGTCGGGAAGATGTGCTGGAGCTGCGGGACAGAGATCCAGGCCGGAGGAGATTCAGTCTGTCTGCTGGAGTCTACAGTCCACCATCAGTAACAGACACCTTTAGTTTGTTAATAATATAAATAAAAAGAATCTGTTTGTTGGAACTATGGAGGTTCGGTTCAAGATAACTAGAGATCGACTTATATATCACTCATACTAGTGTTGAAGAGTCACTTCACAAGCATTTAACCCTTTCATTTGAGTTAAACCAGTGTCAAAATAAAAGTTCCTTTTTACACAAACGCATTGTGCTAGAAATATTACTATTATTTAGTAGAGTGTATGTGATACTGCTACTACTGTGGAAAAAATGTATAAAACTTTATTTTTTAAAGAAATAAATCACACAATATTTCTTCCATGTTTACATTTTAATAGCAAATCCCTTTTATTTACTAAAAAATAAAATGTTAAAATTTCATTAATTAAAAGGCAAATTAAATTTGGGTGAAACATGTTTAATGTTTTTCATAATCCTTGTAGAAAAACTTGAAACACAATTGTAAATAAGTCTAAAGAATGGCATTGGCTTTACTTTTAGTGATATAATTTTTTTAAATTAGCATATTTTTGTGTTTCGCTTTGGTACCGAAATCGGTACCGAGAACCATGGATTTTCACTGGTATTGATACCGAATACTGACATTTTGGTACTGTGACAACACTAATTCATACAGATTAATTATATATCAGCACAGGCTGAAAGGCTCACATTGCTCATCTACTGTAAATATTGCACACTTACGATTCACTTACGATTGACCTGACAAACTTATGCCTTTTATTTATTTTCATTTATTTCCACAGTTACAGAAATGGAGTTATAGACACATTAAATACACATAAAACATACTGACATCTTCAATATTTGGCCTAATAAAAATATTATGAACGCTGAGCATGTTCACCTTGGTTAAGACAATTTTTTTTTTATGAATCTCTATGAGCAAATTTCAGCTCTACATAAATAAATTTTGAGATTCTTAGTTAGTCTAACGAGTAGTTAAAATCCAACACATTATTCTCATTTCTCTCGATCAACTACAAAAACGTAGCTTAATCACGAATAATTTACATAGCCTAAAGCATACTGACAGCTTACTGTATAAGAAATGGATATGAATATTAAGGACACGCACTGAACTTGGTTAATACCACATATTTGGGAAAGAGCGTATCGTAAAAATATGTATTACTAAAAAAAAAATTTAAAATAACAATATAAACAGCACGTTCTATATTTGAGTAGGCCTCAAAGTTTTCACTCACGTGAATTCCCGTGTTATAACATTCAAGACTTCAAAACATACAAGTTTATAACTGATCAACCACTAAAATAAAATTATAGTTGTCCTTGAAGAGAAATATGTAGCTTTGGAGCCGCTTCCAGTGTGAATAATCACCAAAAACAGTTATTTAAATGAAGAGTCAAGTTAAAAAGGCTCCAACATCATATGTTTAATATATATTTTTTCTATCTAATGCAATGATTTCCACATATTTCTCAAGTGTGACTCAAGTACCGAACACATTTTTAGGGCCACTGAATACTACAGTAAAATATGAGACCGTGACAAAAACACAAAGCAAAAATCAGCATAATTGCAAGAGGAGCAGTCTGTGTCCTTATTAGTAAGAAAGGCGAGGAACGATTTAAGCTTAGCTCTGCCCTGATCCACCGAGACCACACGAGTTGAATGAAACACAGAGGTTTCAAATATCCCCATCGGTCAGGTCTGATATATAACAAAGGGTGAAGCTGACAGCAATAAGCTTGTGTGTTTTTAATACAGCTCCAATCAAAGCCAAAGCGCTGCCCTTTAAAACGTACAGATGAATGACATATGGTATAAACGCTGATATCTCCCATCATACTGAAGGGCACGAGAGCAGACAGAGAGAAAAGATGGACGACTTTGACAAAGATAGGGACTACAAGCAATGAAAACCAGGAAAAGAGATTCCTGTAACAAATAAGAGAGCTGCTCCAGTTTGTAAAATTTCATGTTAAATGGCATGCGCCATTGTGGGCCCTTGGGAAAAGGACTTATGTAATTTTTTCTGGCAACTGAGGTGAGAATAACCATGAATGATTGCTCCGCATTACTGTATGGCGCAGTCAGGAGAACACAGCTGTCACCAGCTATTAAATCCACTTCTGCACGGACTGGTGCGGAAAAAAAGAGACTCGTAACAATGCGAGATATGTGCATGATAGCCTGCTCTGTCTGAACGAGATGAGAGGAGACGCTCGGGTTTATAGATACGCCCAAATCTCATCAGACAGTGTTCACCGCGTTCATCGCGATGGCCATCTCTTTCAAGTTCCCCATCATTAATGAATCTGACGCCCCAGAATCACATGGGTCTTTGTTCTGCATCTCTTTATCCTGTACGATCTTTCCATCATTGCCCGTGTGCTGCTTCATCAGTCCAGACGGAAAGGAAGGAGTGACCAGACTTCATTCATTTCTAATCTGCAGAGGGAACATGAGCCGGGCTTTTCATGTTGTTGTGCTGCGATTCTAGGATCAATATACAGTGAGCTGCTTCTGTAGTCAATTGAAGAATTGATCCTGGTGAACGATGACAAGGCCACATTGCTAAAGAAATAAAGGGGCCTTTACAGACGATCAAACATTTTTTCAAAACATTTTTTCAGCGTGAACTGAGCCTTCACAACATTACACACACAAAACATTGCTCTTGAAACTCAATTGAAAATCCAGTTTAGCCGAATTAGAAGTAACAACAAACACCACAACACACCTCTTGCAAACTCAAACTAGTTTCAATCTGCATAAACATCACGATCCAAAAGATGGTTCGAAGTCCCTTGTCATAAGCACACAATTGTTACTCCACATAAAAAAAAAAAGGTGACTTGATTTTGGCATTAGCACATTGCCAACAGCACAATATTATATTCGGCATGAACAGCATATTCGCCCAAATAATATCTGAGTCTACCACAATGCATTCCAGGGTTTCCTTTACCTCCACCACAAAGGAAACATGTGATGCACCCTTGAATTTAGAGAAAGCACATACAGTATCTCACAACGCTGCCTCCCGAGGCAGTTGACTTGGTTTTATAACAAAGCCTCTATTTGTTGTTCAGTCTTAGTTTTTTTGCAAACTTTCTTCAAGCTGATTTCTTTATCGTTTGACTTGAGGCCAGGTAAGGATTGTTTTGTTGGTTTTTGAATTCTCCTCTCGTACTTGATTGATGCGCTGCTTTGGCATCAATCAAAGTCTCACATCGTTTGTTTGCGTATTAGAGCAGGCGTGTCAGTCCGTCACTCTCTTTTAGGCAGGAGGGTTAGGACACTTTGCGGGCGAGGCTGACCGTAGCATTATGCTAGCTCCTAGCCTGTGATTACAGATGTGCATGCTGTGTGTGATCGGCAGGCAGAACGCTCAGCTGTGTGAAGGACACTGACTCTCTCAGGTAATCACGGTCTCCTCTGACCCTCCTCTTGCTGTGTGGCAGATTTTACATGCCAGAATACCTCAGTCTCCTTAGAGGTCAACTGTCCAATTACAGGCAGAGCTTCCCCCCCGTCCCCCCGGACAGCCCCCTCCTGTTTCACTCTTCTGCCCGACCTCTTTCTCTATGACAGGAGAGGAATTCAGATGAGCTTATTCAGCTGGTGGAATGAGGGGATATAAGGGTAAATATGAAAGAACGCATGACAGCTCCTCTCTCAAATAAAAACACAGGCTTTCTATCAAGCGTCAGTCTGATGCTTTGATTGGCAGCTGGCTTTTAAAATCGTATCTGCATCTCATCAAGGTGACACGCGCTGCTAGGCTGTGGAGATCGAAATATTTATAGAATTATAATATTAAATCATATACGGGCTGCATAGTAGCTCATGGTTAAATCAGGCTTTTCTTCAGGTCAGCATTTCGGATCATATCGCTCAAGTCAATAATATCAATTAAAATGCATGAGGATTACAAATACTGCTTATCATTGCATGCATGTTAAATGGAGTGAGATGTAAGATCTGTTCTCAAACCTAGTGAGCTGCCTTGCTGCCTACATCCTGACCAATTTCAGAAAAAACACTTGTGAAAAAAAGTACTCTTTAGCATACTTAAAAAAAAGAATACTTACTAAAAAATTAAATAACAGTTCAAAACAATACATCTAAAGGGAAACTGAATTAAATGTTTTCAGACACTTAAATGCACGTTAATTACAATAAAATGAATGTAATTACAATGAAACGAACTCTAGTTTTGTGTTTTTGTGCTTTTGTGTCCCACTTCAGTAGGACTCGAGTATATCTTTATATGTAATTGCATAATTACTTCCATTGTCTTTGAAATGTGGTTAAAGTGTACTTCCAAATGTGCTTAGATCTTATAAGCTAAAATACCCTTTCATTTATATCAAAACTCTATATTAAAAATATGATTTCCCCTGGTTAAATAAAGGAATAATAAAAATAAAATGTGTTTACATGAATTTGCAATTACTCAATCATAATAATAATACAATTTAAGTATTTTACATGTTTAGTGTGTTCTAACAACAAAAGTACTTATTTAAAGGAAAACAAAAGATTATTAAAACAATTATTTAAAATGCACTTTAAAGTAAAACTTAAAATTTCATGTGTGTGTGTGTTAATTATACTTAAGTGTACAAAGTGTACTTAAGTTTGTTGAGAAAAATCTTTATGAAAGTGTAATCTCTTTAAGGGCACTTAAGTGACCTTAAACGTTATATAATCTTTAAGTAAATGTAAAAAATATATATATACTTAAGATTTAAAGTATACTACAAGTGCACATTTAAACAATTAACAATTCTTCTATTTTACAAGGGTTTTCATTGAGAAAAATATTTATTTTTAGTGAATATTGATGAAGCAACACAATTTGTGTGTAAAATACATGATAAAATAAGATGTTTTTATAAATATCATCAACAAGTGCTACAAGTGCACATTCAATACAATTAAGCGCACTTATTTTTTACAAGGTTACACAAAATGCATCCTATTAGACTGTAGGGATGGGTATCGTTTACATTTTATCGATACAGATACTGACACCGATTCTATTTAAAGATACCGATACTTATCGATACTGTTATCGATACTATTTGGTGCAAAAAGTTGTTGTTGAAAATTCAAGTATATTTTACAACTTATTTTAATACTGCAGAACTTTAGCAACTGTATTGATGTTTTTCACTCAAGAGCAGTGAGATATTTTTCTAAAGGAATAGTTCCCCCAAAAATGAAAACTGTTTCATCATTTACTCACTCAAGTTATTTTAAACCTGAATGAGTTCCTTCTTCTGTTAAACACAATAAGTTATTCTGAAGAATGTGGGAAACTAAACAGTTGCTGGTCCCTAATGACTTTAATTTATTTTTTCCCCTACTATCAAAGTCAGTGGGGACCAGCAACTGTTTGCTTACCCACATTCTTCAAAATATATTATTTTGTGTTCAAGAATAAATACAAATTAATACATGAGTACAATGAATTTACATTTTTGGGTGAACTATCCTTTCAATGACAACCTGCAGTATGTTTAGTGCTGTCCCTTTAAGAGATGCACGCACCCATTTCTCTCTTGCCTGTTTTCTTTCACTTTATACATAATTAACTGTGTTTATATGTAAACCTTGTTTGTTTTTGACATTATTAGCACAATCAGATGATAACTAAATATTCAGGTGCTGTTTGACCTGCATTGTAGTGCATAGACGCTTCAGATGGATATGCTCTGAATAAGAACATGTTAGGACAGCACGCAAATAAAACGTTTCACTGGCCTTAACCCTCTGGAGTCTAAGGGTATTTTTGGGGCCTTGAGAAGTTTTGTAATGCCCTGACATTTGTGCTTTTTTCAGTTTCTTATAAATTTCTAAATGGGTAAAGTCTAATATCACTGTAATCAGCACAAACTGGGCTATAATAATATGTGAAATGCATGCATGTACAAGATTGTATTTTTGAGAAAAAAAATGTTATGCATGGTTAGTGAAAAACTAAAAATGTTAAATCACTTGAATAAGGCAATAAAACACATACATAAAATTGGTTGCCGGAAAAGTTGAGAACTGGAGCTTGTAGCCTAGAATTTTTCTTTCTGAATGATGTGAAAATCATCTTGTTTACTCACTCACAGAAAACAATATATTGATTTAAATTTTCTAAAACACTTTTTGTTGGTAAAAGTCATATGCGAGTAGGCGTCAACTATCATGAATATCATTGTGATTTACACCTGAGAAGACAAAGGCCTGCATAATGAGCTGCATAATGAGCTGCATAATGAGCCTCTCATTCAAACTGTGCCACTCTGAGGGAGGACTTACAAGAAAGAATGTGAGAACAAAATAAAAGTATATAATTTTATGTGTGTAGTTTATTAAGAATATATTTAATTATCCCACAACATAATTTAATATCCACTTGGGGGAGCAGTTAAACAGTTTATTAGGAACAATCAAAGCTGACTTTCAAATTTTTTGGCATCCTTTCTCTAGTCACACAATCCTTCAGAAATCCTTTTAACAATCTTATTTTCTACCAAATAAACCCCATTTATTATCATTATTATTATTATTATTATTATTAATGTTGAAAAGAGCTGATAATATTTTTCAGGTTTTTTTAGGGGGAATAAATCGAAAGAACTGCATTGTTTTTACATTTGTTAGAGTTATCTCTATTTGTCACATTTATATTATTTACATCAAGCTTTTGAATGGTATAGTATTGTATATTGTTATTGAAACTTCATAATGTTTCACTTGATTATACATTTAGTCAGGAATTATAGTTTGGAAAAAGTATTTGGAAAAAGTCTAACTAGTAAAATGTTTACACGTTATGTGAAAACTAGTACAAATAAATAAAAAGAGACTTACTCATGTTTATGATCTCTGCTGAATAAAGTGCTTCATTCTTTTTTCTGAGGAAATCCATTTCTCAAATCCTCAACCACATCACATCTTTTTGGGGTGAATTATGTCTTAGTCCTCTCATCGCGAAGCAAACAGTAAAATAAAATAAAAACTTGAAGAATAGTCTGGCTGCTTTTTCTTCTGTGTGGGCGTATTCAAGCCGAGCGCTTCAGTTTGAATCTGAATAGAGCGTTCAGCGCGGGGGCGTGGTCACATTAGATATAATGAGCGGAGATATGAAAAACAGACATTGCGTTGTTTTCATATGGATTACTTTATCTCAGAATATTTGTTTTCGGCAGCACTTTTTTAGTTTAAAAGTAGACATTTCAGGCTTTCTATAGATATCTCTCTCATGTCTCTTCCTTGAGTATTCACGGAGTTACAGTTCATTTTAATGAAATGTTTGTACATGACGATCAGCGGAGACAAAGACTGTAGACAGCGCACCTTGTTTGTTATCTTTATTTTATAAGTGCACAAAGGTTTTTTGTTATTATGTCTGTATCCAAAAAAAAACTAGACCCTTCACAGATTCGATTGATGTATTGCTCTTATCTGTACGATTAAAACTGAGAGTGTAATTTAAGTTCTTTTCAGGGTTATCAGGTGAAAATGACTCAAAACGCATATATGCGTTAATCGACTCGAAAGGGTTAAAGCACATGCAAATAATGTATGTTTGTGATTGCAAATAAGTGTAGTGTCTCATGAGTGTAACTCTACTGCTGAATTCACATTCGATGTGAATGTGTCTCGTTAAACACATTAAAAAATACCGGTTCTCGGTACCCATCCCTAGTAGACTGTGCCCTTAATATCTGCTAACTTCTATTTTGATGATCCAACAACTTTGCATTTACATGACAACTTATTCTACTAACCCTAAACCTAACACTCTACTAATCTGTAATGATCATTTTCAACATTGCATTATTGCATAAAAGTTATTCATAATCAATAAAACTGAGGTTGTTGCAATCTATTCTCAGCGAAGGATTCATGCGACTCTGCCTTTGTATTTGGCTAAAACAATGCCTCTTAGGTTGCCTAAAAACTGCTGCCTGTGGAGTCAGTTCATTAGGTTTGGAACGCAGCAGAGAGAGAAAGAGAGAAGCTCACTGGGGTTGGGAGGAAAAAGCGTGCAGCTCTTGCAGTGGATGATTTCCTTCACGATGGGCATGTCTTGGGAAACTGGCGGGGGCACAATCCCAAGCCCGGGCATCATGGGATTCATTGGTGCAATTCCAGTCATCATGCCGAGGCTGGGGTCAAAATCTGTAAAAACAGAAGAGAGGACTGAGTGAATAAAAAGCAGCTTTAGTCACATGCTGGTGCCATTCTGTTGTTGCAAAAATGAAAGCTATGAGAGCTAAACTCTCTGCCTCAAAGATAAATAAATAAGTCTAATACATATTTAAAAGTGTTTCCTAATGAATAGGTTTTTACTGACTCATTCCCCAGCTGTTTGCTTTGGCTTGTTACTATGTGCAAACGGTCCATCTGTGGGCAAAAAAAGTGAACACTGGCTTTCATTTACAGGTACTGGTTCAGACTACAGCTGCATGACAGCGTGGAGCTCTTTGAAATGGAAATAACGAAGGCCTCGCTCTCTCCTGCACCTGTGGAGAGTTTACACGTCTGTCTAACCTTACTAAGAGCACTCAACTCACACACTTCAAATACTTCCCTTATTTGCAGCCACATCATATAAACAAGCTCTGCCTCTGGCACTGGGGGAAAAATAGCAAAAACTTTCTGAGAGTAAAGATCTGTGAAATGTAAATCACACTATAAATAAACACACCATAATTTAAGTAAATAATGCAAGAACACGTTTCAGGGTTCATATGCAAATCCTAATATCTCCATATACAAATAATAAAATAAATATTTAATATTATAAAATAAATAAAATAAAATAGATGAGTAAAGTTTGCGAACAAACTTTGAAGTTGGCTTGAGAAAGCCTAGTCTGAAAGTTCTGAAAGCTTGAAGTTTGAAAGTTTAGATTATCATCTTGATTAGCATGTTGTATGTTGGTAACATGATTAGTATGTTTTTAACATGTTGTTAGCATGATTATCATTTTGTTAGCATGATTAACATGTTAGCATGTTGGTAGTATGTTGTTGATAACATGAATGTTACATCTGTAACATGTTTTAGTATGTTGCTAGGATGATTTAACATGTTGTTTTAGGATAGTCATTATTCTTTGCTAGTGACAGACAGCTTAAACACCTTGATTAGCATTTTGTTAGCATGTTGCTAGTATGTTTTTGACATATTTAAAAAAACATGCCTGAAAAGAAAACTTCCATATTATGAAACATGATAAAAGGACAGAGAAATCTAGAAGCTAACCTAAACCTAAGCTAAGTATCCACAGAACCATGGCTCCAGACTGCGACCAAATGAGCGCATTTTGCGACCATTTTTTCTGCCGGTGTGAATAAATATTATGTGCAGTTGCACTGGTGTGAACTGCGATGCCTAACTCATAAGCGTTGCCATTTCAGTCGCATGTGAGAAACATCAAACGGCAAACGAAACAAGTGTGTAACAAAATCCCACTACTCGTTAGGGCTGAACAGTGCAGACCGTTTATCAGCGTTTCTACAAACTTTAGAAAAAGATATTTAAGCATTTTCAAGAATTTCACACAACTATTTCCAGCACTTTAAAGCTCTAAAAATTATCAAATTTAAATGTTTATTTTTATATACTAAGAGGTAAACCAACATTTATTTAAAATGAAAATAAAATTACCACTATAACCAGTAGAGGGCAGCAGAGGAGCACTTATTGCCTTTAGTCTTTTTTACTTTTTGCTTTATATTATGAAATTATAAAATCAATATTATAAAATATCAAATCATCAATAAATCAAATTTGATGCTTTAAAGTACCTTGAAAAACACAGCAAGTAAAGAGCACTGTTTTTATAATCACTTATGTTGTCAGTTCAGTTATACTGTAGAAGAATAATGGTACGTTTAAAATAAGTAAAATAGAATATAAACATTTTTCATATAAAAATTTTGCACGTTACTTTTGTTAATAAAAGTACATTTTGTATGCTTTTCACCACGTGACTTTACTTTCCAATGTGCATTAGCAAGAAATAAACATGTATTATCATTAGTAACTGCACTTAGTAATGTAAACAAAATAGTAATTTTATTTTAAAATTATCTTTATTTTAATACCACCTAACCCCAAGTGACACCAAATCTGCTTCTGACGCCACCATCTGTAGAGTTAACCGGCCCTGGTGCCACTGCTCTCAAATGTTAGTCTGGAGCCCTGTGATCTCATCTATAAAATGCTTTCATATGACCCAACACTTGAGGCCAAGTCTATTACATCAGGCAGCTTAATTTAGTGTTAAGAAAATCTATTAGAGGATAGTAGCAGATGCTAACTGACATAGGAAAATCTAATTTGCAAACACGAACGCTTTCATGATGGTCTGTAAGAGCAGCTGTACATGAAGCCGTCCCACAGGATGATGGGCTGGAGCGTGAGGATAAACTCTGAACTGGACGTGTCTGAGCTGTGAGGGTGACAGGGCCGGAGCACGGCCTCTCTAGGAGAAGCATTAACAGAACAAGAACAGGAAGTGCAGCGTGTACATACAGAGGAGCTGACCGCCACATCGCCTGCCTTAATGACTCTGTTAGTATTGATATTTCTGTCTCTCTGCCACTAATGGAGGCAGAAGATTAGCTGGTCCACAGTGGTATGGGTGCCACTGCTCCTGCTGTGTATTCCTGGACAGCAGGTCTGAATCCGAACCACATAATTAGGGCTTTTACTGCATGGCCAATTTTTCACACAATGCAAAACTGCAACCTGCCAAAGCACATTCAATTATATATGATCATGGTTTGTAACTGTTTGTTGACAAAAAAGTTTGTTAAAGAATAGTTCACCTAAAATGAAAAAGAGCTGAAAATGTACTCATCCAAGATGTAGAGGAGCTTTTAGATGTTACTTTGTAAAGAAACACTACACGTCTGCACACATACGTGTTCCTATAGACTTAACATGCAATAGGCATGTGCATAATGTCACCGTTTACACTAATTAGCATTTTTGTAGTTTAGACTGAGACATTAACTGTATTGTTTTCGAAAACTAGCAAGTTTACGCTAAAATTCGCATTTTTAAGCCTTCATAACGCTACTGTTGTGTAAATAAACGGTCAAAAAACAAAAAAGTTAGATTTTATGGATTAAACACCTTAATCAGATTTGGAGAAATGTAGCATTGCATCACTTGCTCAGCAGTGGATGCTCTGCAGTGAATGGGTGCCGTCAGAATGAGAGTCCAAACAGCTGATAAAAACATCCCAATAATCCACAAGATGGACCGTAGTGCTGTGGATTACTTGTGGATTATTGTGATGTTTTTATCAGCTGTGGACTCTCATTCTGACGGCACCCATTTACTGCAGACCATTCATTGATGAGCAAGTGATGCAATGCTACATTTCTCCAAATCTGATGAGAAACAAACACATCTACATCTTGAATGGCCTGAGGGTGAGTACATTTCCAACTAATTTTATTTTTGAGTGAACTATTCTTTTAAATAATCTATTAGAAACAAGAAAGTCAGTTTCATTTTTAGTACAACTGTTGTTCTCATATATTACGAAAACATGCCTCGTTTGATTTCAGATGTTACAAGATATGAGTTAAATCATTAAAAGGGTCTTATGAAAGGAAAACAATATCTGTGAAAAAGCAGGAAACAAATATTCTCATTAGAAACACATTCTCGCCTCAGTTGTGGTCTACTCAGTCTGAATATTTTAACTAGCTGTAAATAAATAAGGTCTTAATTATATTGAGCTAGTTTTACTTACAGCAATTAAATGTAGAGAATTCTGTGCGAAATTTAAAAGATTCGTTATGCTTGGATGATCAATAACTCGTATTTTATGTAAACATAATTAAATCAAATGCAGTAATTGCAGTTATACAGTACAATCAACAAAGTTCATGTGTGTGGATGAAGAGGAAAACCCCTTATAATCATATGCCTGTAAAATCTGAAGGGTAAAAAAAGGATTCTTCAAAGGATATGGTTTTGAAAGGGAAATATTAATCACAGCCAAAGGAACAAACTTTCAAAGTTGCAGCTTTCGATCCCACATAGAAAACAACCAGGAGCAAATCCTTGTGAAGTTGTATGTCCAGTGTGACCAAGCAAAGGAGATAAAATGAGGATAAAGAAGAGGTACAGCTCAAGGTTTTCAACGCACTGCTGAGAAAGACTTGCATCATTTTCAGCCTATGATTCCTTTATTTCTACTGTGTGGAAGAACATCTTATAATCTAAGGAATAATAAGCATTTCAGGTTCTTTCAAAAACATTCAAAAATTTTCACACCCCAGATTTCTGAATGGTAGTGTATATATTTGAATCATCACTGAAGATCAGGGGCTGATGGGCCAATGCTAACCAGATAAAAATATGGAAAGAATGAGAAGGATGTGAGGAGGAGTAGTGATAAACTGCATTCATACACTATAAAAGGGTTAGACAGAAGGAAACCGGATCACCATGTTAACAAATGAAGAGAGACGTGCATAAAAAACCCCACTCCCTCATCTGAACCCAAATCAAAGCAGACATGACGTCAACATGTGGAAGATCTAAACCCATACTTTTATCTCAGCAAGATCTAAAGTTAGAATCAGGTGCGCCAAACCAGATTAGAGAGAAAGTTGAGTTGGGTGGAAAAATCAAAACAGGTTTCCAATCTCTCCACAGTCTGAAATACCGTCAACGAATACAGAACATTTCTAACGCTGGCAATCTATCTAGGACAGGACATCCTTTAGTAAGTCTTGCCTCAGCTTGTGTCAAAATGCCCATCCTAAAGAGACTCTGCCCTACATGAAAAGTCAGGAAGGAAGCAGCCCCTGCTCTCGAAAAAAAGTACAGATCCATGAGTGCAGCAGAAGATCATGTCAAGGTGAAGATCAGCAATGTGTTCTCCATGGAAGAGACAAAAATAACGCTGCTTGGCCACACTGAAAGATACTAGAGGTGGGCAATATTGCAAAATTTGGTATCGATCCGATACCAAATACATATAGGGTCAGTATCGCCGATACCGATACGATACTTAACAAAAAAAAATATATATTTAAAATAAATAAATTGTGTAGGGGAGTGCTTTAGTCTGTCATTATTTCTGAGGTGGATGAATGATTATTTATTTATTAATGTATTCAAGTTCACAAAATTATTAGTTATTAGGCACTGTAGAATTTATTCTTTACAGCCTTTTTAAGAACAAAAACAATCTCTCCCTTTTTTCTGGTTTTAAAAGCAAATTAAATAAAGTGCACACAATTATTACTGAAAAACAAACAAAGAACAAATATACCTGTGCAATTACATTCCCTGAGCCCCCCTTCTGGACTTCAATGTGCTATCAACAGCTTCACTCACTCTGTTCGCTGCTCCTCGGCGCGTTGTGTCAGTGAGTCACGTGACGACACAACAACGAATCACAGCAGAGCAGCAAGAGGGGGAGGAGTAGCAAACTGGGCCCAGATGTGAAAGCAGCGTTTGCTCAGGATTGTAAAGGTAGAAGACACGAGAAAAGTATAATGAACGCAGATGAGAGATATTTAAATTAAAATATCGATTCAATTATAATTGTATCGATCCGATACCAATACCAGTGTTGGCATCGATACTAACAATATTTCGATCGATCCGCCCACCCCTAAAAGATACAACATGCAGTGGAAATCTGCCTTCGACTAAAAGTCGAAATAAGTCGAAGCTATTGAGTTCGGGTTGGGTTTCTGAAACACAGCAAGGCCAATCTGACATCATACAGCCTCCCACTAACTCAGTTTCAGAGTTTGTGGCACCATCTTCCCTGTACACAACACGCTAAGCGTTTTAATGGTGCCTGGAAGACTCAACGTTTGATACACCCATGAATACAATGACTACTAATAGTCAATGAACAATAAACTGGGTTAAGAGAAGGTTTTTGACATGAAAGACCTTCACCTTTAAGTCTGTAGTGTGAGAAGCTTGAATCAGGCTGCTAGCCCATCTCTCTTAGCAGTTTAAGAGTAATGTGTGACGGTTCTGTGTTGGGCGGGATGGACGTAGCCCTCTGTTGAGGTCTTTCATGTGCCTCACGGCAGCAGGTGTAGGTCTTGTGCTCTGGCACTGAGGTAATAGGCGCTGGACTGATGAATTATGGGACCTGCTCTCGGCTGGCACGCAGCGCATTAAGCAGGCTGAGAAATTACAGACCTGTTCTCCAGGAGATGCAGCCTGTTAAAAAATTAGAGCTTGGAATGATATTTATTCATGGCACCTATAAGACAGATGATCCTCACAAACAAAAGGCCTCTCCAGATAAATAAAACAATACATTTGTTCAGAACCTAACCTAGTTTAATCAAAAGTAGATTGATCAAATACACAGTTTCCCAGCGCTGGATCCTCAGGATGGTGTAGATTGAGGAAAGGCAGGGGAATACCCTCGGGCGGTAAATCTTAACTGAGATTATTTACATTTGTTCTCAGAGCAAACCCAGGAAGGATTTTTCTCAAGCCTGAGGAATAATAGATGTGGAAAGTACACCCATGTTTTCTTGTTTCAGCTCTGTTAACATCTACTCCAGAAGAAAACTAACATCTTTAGAGACTCTGAGCAGTCTCTTAAATGAGAAGATATGCAATACCCTTTAAATAGATAAGCTTGAGTTAAGGGGGACGATATATGGGTATACTGTGTCAACACACTCTCATTCACAACACTAGCTTTCTCTTCTGTCAACACATATCACTTATTAAAACCAAGCTGCAAACCTGTTTTATTCAGAGATCATCACAACCAGAAACACATTAACATATGACCATCTATCCCTGCTTTTACATATGAAGAAAGATGTTCTGATTGGCTGTCACACATCCAGTCATGTGATACCAAATTTTCACATCACAATAACAGACTCTTTACTGGGAGTTTGATTGACAGACAATCTGACCAATCATAACACCGAATCATTTTGTCCGACAAACAAACCAGACGGGAGTAGAACAACATCGTGGACTTGAATTTGAAAAATGGCATGTACTGATGTCTTTCCGTGGTTGAATCAAAGATATACTCTGACGTTCATTAATGTTTATTTAGTGTTATAACTTGAACAGAGGAAGAGATTGTGTGTCGCTCTAACTGGGGTGCTAAAGTGATCTGTCACCACTCATTAAAAGGGTCATATGATGTGATTAAAATTTTTCCTTTCTCTTTGGAGTGTCACAAGCTCTTGAAGAAGATTTGTAAAGTTAAAAAAAGACTAAAGTCTCAAATCCAAAGAGATGTACTTTATAAAAGTTGAGATTCTGCCACACCCTCTAAAATGCCTAATTTAAACACGCCCCACATTTCTACGTCACTATGTGTAAATATTTGCTTAATGCCGTCCAAATGTTCACGCAAAGAAAGAAGGCATGGTTTCAGTAACACAGTTAGGGTTGAAGGAAGTCTTTACACTTTATTTGGTCTTCCAAAAGTAGATGCATTTAGGAAGTTTTAGGATTACTTACAACAGAACAGCAACACATTTTATAGACGAACGTTTCGTGAACCTTGGAGAGGAGGTCATTCTGACTTTGATACGACATTCTACTGTAAGTATGTTTTGTTATTATTTAAAGTATTTGCTATTGACTGTTCAAATGCAGAGTCTTGTGTGTGTGTATGTATCACAGTGTCTTCACCACTGTGTATGTTAACCATTTGATGGAAAATTATCTATGGTGCATTATAAAAATGTAAACAATTTAGATAATAAAATACCTAGAATTATTCACAGCATTTTGAAAAGCCCACAATAAC
Organism: Carassius auratus; assembly: GCF_003368295.1. Classification (NCBI taxonomy): domain Eukaryota; kingdom Metazoa; phylum Chordata; class Actinopteri; order Cypriniformes; family Cyprinidae; genus Carassius; species Carassius auratus. Next base: position 8,478,234 of record NC_039281.1, on the reverse strand, counting down.
AATGCTGTGCATGTTCATTAGTCTATTACAAAACATCGGCACATCTGCACACATCATTTACACTTTCAGCGTGAATGGATTTTTCAAGGAGATTTTCTCTCTCTCTCTCTCTCTCTCTCTCTCTCTCTATATATATATATATATATATATATATATATAAAAAAATTTTGTGTTCCACAGACAAAAGTAAGGAATATAGGTTTGGAACAACTTGTGTAGTTGAAATGTCTGAAATTCTGCTGAATATCTAACAGTGACATCTCCTCAAATTATGCAAGGGAAACAGAAAAACAACCAATAAAATTTATGGCAAAACGCAAGAACAGCTTTTCAATTATTTATTGCGGGATTACTTTGAACACTTTAAATATTGATGCTGTATTGGTATGCGTGCTGGATGTTCCACTAATAATATGCAATGCTTCTAAAACTTAGATTCGCTCTGGGCAGCTGCATTAAAAGGCAGCCATCAATCAAAAGAGCAAGAGAGTCAGCCTGGCATTTAAGAGCGGAGAGCTGCAGGCGACCCGCCTTCCTCCGCAAACGCCCCCCTCAGAAGCAGCACTGAAGAATGACACAGTTAGACGCTGTGAGGCATGTTGGCTATTCTCAAATGAGGCATGCAAACCATCTCCCATTGAAATAAGTCAGCGTGTCTCTGTGGGAAATCTGCAACTGAAGATCTGCCGTTTCACACTGCAATTCACCCCTGACACTGGCAGGAGTTCTGGGGGCTGGAAATCAGTTTAACCCACTAAACCAGAGTATAGAGCCAGAGCTGTGCAAAGATCTGCGCTGACAGATATGATTTTGGCCTGTGCGTAAATAAATGTGCGTAATCAATTGCATGAATGTACAAAAGCCATCGCAACTTGTTCAAAAGAATGAGAAACTGCTTTTATGATGTGTATAAATGACTAGATGATGTGGAGGTTGTACAAGTGATTTTGAGAATTTCATTTCTGATTTGAGAAATGCACCAAAGTGACTGAGAAAAACTGTAAATTTATACAGCTGAAGCATGATGCAAATAACATTCAGCTCACAAGAAGCAAGCAGTCGATTCTCAACATGCGCTCCGCAACACAACATAAAACTAATATAATATATTATAATCTACAAAACGTCAGGCATTCACATTTTGTGAAATAATGGTCTGAAGAAATGGGAAATAATCCGGTCCCAGTTCTTTTATTTCTAGTAAAAGATTGACTGATTTAGCAAATGGCCAAATGGTTGCAAATAATTATGATTCAAGAACATACAAATAGATTAAGAGTCCAGTGAAAAGATGGACAGAGAAATTAGAAGGACGGGTGGACGGACGGACGGACAGATAGATGGATGGACAGATGGAGAGATGGAAATATAGATAGACAGATAGATGGAAAGAGATAGACAGATGGATGGAGAGAGATGATAGACAGATGGATAAATGGACAGACAGACAAGACAGACAGATAGATAGATAGATAGATAGATATATAGATAGATAGATAGATAGATAGACAGACAAATTGATAAATGGATAGATGGATAGTTAGATAGACAGACAGACAGACAGATGGATAAATGGATGGATAGACAGATAGACGGATGGACGGACGGACAGATAGACCGACAGACAGACAGACGGATACATGGATAGACAGACAGATAGATGGATAAATGGATGGATAGACAGATGGATGGATGGACGGACGGACGGACGGACAGACAGATAGACAGAGAGATAGATAGATAGATAGATAGATAGATAGATAGATAGATAGATAGATAGATAGACAGACAGATCGATAGATAGATAGATAGATAGATAGATAGATAGATAGATAGATAGATAGATAGATAGATAGATAGATAGATAGATTTGACGGCCTTGTGGAGGAACATGTATTTGTGGCTTTAAATCACGATCATACAAGAGGCAGAGTTCAGCTGGAGTCTGTTCTAATTAGCTTCTTTCCTGATGACATTGATCATAATATGAGCTCTGCATGAATCCTGCAGAGATGCGCAAGTATAATGGATCACACAACAGACCCACATTCCCTGCCTAAGGAGAGCGGAAATATAGAGTGGCATAAAAATATGCTGCGGTTAAGCCTGTGGAAAATAACACCTATCTCTTTGATGCATGCACAGCAGAAGTCTTATTTATACTGAAGAATGAAGAGTCACAGGTCCCCATGAAGTGAGATCTGTTCAACAGCAGAAGCTGAGAAACCTGCTTTGGAGGAGTAAATGCTAAATAATAAAGTCTAGAATAACAGAGGATGTGGAGGAAAATATTTACAAAGACACAGGAGTCTCTTTTTAATACTAGAGAAGTGAGCAAAAGTGAGCTAAGTTAAGAAGTGAGAGAGTCCATACTATATTCCTGTGAATGGAGAGTCAACAGAAGTGGGGAGGTTTCATGTTGTTCTTAAATCTACTGTAACACAATCTGATGACATCGCTAGGGTTTACGAAAAACCCCTTCTTATGGCTCATGAGAGGCCAGCCAATTAGAAAAACCAACATCCCAAATGGCGCAATCCAAAACCATGCAGCTCAAAACGGTGCGGTGTGCAGACGCTGTCTGCGGCATGAGACGACTGAAGATGCTCGAGAACAGCAGGTCAGAGATTCTGAATAATTAATCAGAGTGAAGTGCAAGCCAGACCGAAGCCAAGAAAAACACACAGTACTGTGTACTCGTCTAAGATACACTGTAGTAACAAGGGCTGAGTGATACACTGAATATTCATTAGGGGTGTGTGATACTGACAAAAAAAAAATGGTATCTCAATTTTTATTATATTTTATTTTATTTGTGGACTCACAAAGCTCTTTATATTCTCAGTGGTTTGTTAGTTCACACATTATAGGACATTCTAGGGTTGTTAACACAAATGAAACAAAAGCAATTTTTGAACAGCAAAAATGGCAAAGAAGAGGCATCTGAAGGGGCATTTCGATTTATAACAGAGTTGCATGAACTTAAAAATCCAATTTTGGATAATGAAATAGGAAATTATATTTAAAAAAAATTACATTTGTTTTTTAAATATGAAATTGAAACTTCCAGGCTTAATGAGTCATTGAATCTATTATATATATATATATATATATATATATATATATATATATATATATATATATATATATATATATATATATATATATATATATATATATATATATATATATATATGTATAAATGTATTTATATATATATTTGATTAAGTCAGAAAGGGCGCAATCAACTTTATGGACAGGTTATTAATAATTAACTCAAATGATTTATTCAAAAACAATGATTCAAAGAAGAGCTTTGACGCAACAGTTCTGCTCTGGTTTTGTTTGGAACACTTTCTTATTTTTTTTGCAAAGTTAGTTATATACTCAATAATCACACACTGTTAAAATAACAGCTATGATTTCATAGAAAAGAAATAATGCACACACCTAACATTCACATTACTTTAGTGAAAATAACTGAGACTAAACAAGTAACTTACATCATCACAAATGTTCACAAAAAATGTGGAATTTATTTTCTAATAGAATAGTTTAAGAAATTTTGGAGGGTAAAGATTGCTGATTAGAGTTATATTTACAATTGACATGTTTACGGTATAAAATACTGAAAAACAGATGTTAACCGGCATCAGTTGATGTTTGGTTGAAAGAATTTTTAATTTACTGAAAAAAAAAAACCAATACCTTCAATGGAAGGTATAATTTCTTTAGCTATAATTGCACAATCCTTGTAGTTGCTCATTGTAAGTTTGCACTCTGTATTTAAAAGAGGCTCACTTCATCTCTCTGTTGATCATGGCATCAGCTGTGGGTAATGGAGGCGGGATTTATTAAACCGTTGGCTGAATGGACTACTCAGTGTCATATTCATAAACGTATAACTCCAGCAAAGTTCAGGAACAGAATGGAGTTTGTGGTGAGTTTAGTTTGGCGGACTGCGGATGTTGGAGGCAACAGCTGCTCCCTCTGTGTGATTAATGAGGTCCGACTCGAGGCAGACAGTCCTGCTCTTCCCTCCACCTCCAATCAAAACACAGCCTGAGCCAATGCCGACTGAACAGAGCATAACAACATCACACAGACCCAGTTCTCCCCGCAGCACGGTGGAAAGGACGGGTCAGCAGAAAGCTCAGATCAAAGGCTGTGTACTTTATATACTGCCTCCTGCTAAGCAACCTATGGCAATCAAGGAAAGAAATCGAGACAAGGAATGTTGATTCAAGGCCTTCATCTGTATTCTTCGAGTCTCTGCCAGAACCAAGAGGAGGCAAAAGGCTCCCAGAAATCCCGGCGGCGGGACTGTTTGGAATAAAAGACCCACAGTACTGATGGAGCCAGGACACATTAACAGCACTAAGAGCTATTTCATTTTAGCTCATTGCATGGCTCACAGATCAATAGTCTTAAAATAAAACTGCCATCAGCATTTCTCTTCTCCCAATGCCAGTCTATAAACCGCTAGGCAAACTCCACATTTCGCTCTCAGGCAGTGATCTCGGCAAATGGGAGGTTGAAACGTTTGTGTGGCGGCCACGTAAACAGTGCAAATCAAATTTGATAGAAAGATAGTGTAGGTGGCTAGAGCATCCCCACGGCCCACTTCATTTGAAACATGCGCCTATAGCATGCCACATTTGCGCATATATATCTGCGACTGCGCTGCTGCAAATGTGACTTTAAATAAGATGAAGGAGGTGATTTACCAAACTCCACAGAGAATGGACTCTAAAACCTGAGAAGAAAAAAGACACATGCCCGTATAAACCGCACCGGGTGTCTTCACTGATACATATAGCCCATCATTTTGAATGATATTGGAGAAAGAACAAAAATTAGATGTTTGCTGCCTGCTGGATGACCCTCTAGTGTTTTCATTTCAGCGTAATGAAAATCCATCCGTCTTGCAGTTGCATTTCTTTCTAATCTCTTTGGAATTAAATCGACGCTTCAATGGCATTTTGGATCGCTCACCTTTAACGCTCACTAATAAACGATGCAGTGCAAATAAGAAATGAGCTCTGAAATGTGTGCAGTGGATGTGTAGGTTTAAGTGACTCATGCGCACCAGCTCCATCCAGCTGGCATTACACAGCCTCGGCTCCCAGCGTCACACAGCCATTCCTTCACATTGTGCTGCCGACTAACCAATGAGATGAAAAAGCCCTGAGACTAATTGGCCACTCTGACGGCACTGTGGGAATTTGTTTGAAGTTTCACACTGGTACTTTCACACTCTTGCTGACTCAGTCGAGCGCTCTGCTTCTGGCCCACAGGATGCATCAGCCTCAGTCTCTGGCTAATACTGCAGACCAGCAAACATACAGAGATCTTTTGCAGTGCGGCCCATACTGCAGCTTATTTGATCCCAAAACAGGTCATTTAGACAGAACCGGAACATAATACAACCAGCCTACAGTTCTCTCTTCACAAGATGATTATGGGGTGAGTACATCTGAAATCTGAAGTATGGTAAGGTGATAACTAGTAGCTTACCTGACATGATGGGTTGTCCAGTCATGCTCATGGGGGCCATCCCGAGGTTGTTCATGGCAGTCGCCCAAGCATTAGGGTCTGACATGGGCATGGCTAAAGAGTTGGAGTCCATGGCAATGTTTCTGAGCCCCTCTGAAAGAGAGAGAAAAACATAATCGGTGTTTATATTTAAAAGTGTTAGCATCTGTATGGAATTTGAGTGACCGGAGATCTCAGGGAAGAATTTATTACTCGATAAACCCATTTAGTCCACATTTATGAGCAATTTTTTTTTTAATGTAAAGGGGTCGAAGATCAAAAGTTTGGGGACAGTGAAATATTTTGATGTTTTGAAAAAAAAAAAATCTTATGCTCACCAAGGCTGAGCTAAAAAAAAACAACAACAAAAAACAAAATACCTTTTTATTTTGCATTATTTCATTTTAAAGGAACATTTGAATACATGTTAAAATGTACTTTATTTCTGTGATGTGCAGTTGTATTATCGGTATATCATTCTAATATGATGATTTACTGCTCTGATTATTATCAATGTTGAAAGGAGTTGTGCTGGTACATTTTTTTATGCAGGATTCCCTGATGAATAGAAAATACAATACCAGAATTTATTTGAATGAGAAATCTATTGTAACAATGTCAAAGTCTTTACTGTCACTTTGAATTAACATGTTCTTGCTGAATAAAAGCATTAATTTGTTTCTGACCCCAAAAAGCAAATTCATAGTTACATTTATTGATTTACTTTTATTGACAGGTTTTAAAAGACTGAGCTGAGGACTGAAACATACTGAAATGTTTGAATTGAGAGAAGAAGATGTCTTCATTAGCTTAACACATAAAACGTGTTTTATTATGACAAATTGGGAACTTCTTCTGAGAACTAAATTCTATACTAATTAACCATCACTTCAGAGAAAACAGACGGCCGTTTTTAAGGCATAACTACTGCCAGACGTCTGATACTTCAGTATCGCCCACCGAAAGAATGAACACTATAAACAGAGAAACAGAGTTCAGAAAGTTCCCATATCTGAGGTGTGACCTCTGGGTTTACAGTGTGTGTGTGTGTGAGAGAGAGAGAGCATATGCTTCCTGTGCGGAGTGGGCGGCAGTCCACAGAGGAGATCATTTCCACTGACTACTGAGAAAATGTCAACGTGTTTTGTGGTTGGTCAGAGTTAATGAAAAACAGCAGTGATAATTAGTTTTCAGGTTTTCCAAAGGGATATCAAAGGAGGTTTTGGTCAAAACACCTAAAAAAAGCACATTTATTTACAACAGAAAAACAAATATGACCTTCCCGACATGTGACTTCATGCTTCATTTAATTATTTGATGATAAATCACCCCTCAAGGGTTTACGGGATCTTTAAACATTTAAATAGCATCATGTCACGTCTGAATTAGCATGATTATACGTCAACAACTCTGATTCTGCTCTCAGCTGTTCACGTAGTCGCTCTCTGAAATGATTCGTCTCTATGGCAACACTCATAGTGCCAACATGGATCCATGTGCGGCTTTGTTGTAGATAATTAATTTATATTTATTCACCTCTAAACTTCTTTGAAAAACACTGAAAAATAAAGTGAACCAGGTAACACTGGCTATAATAAAGTGACTTTTCAAACTGAAATATGAAGAAGGAACCAGAATGATGTACAGAACTACAAACCCGATTCCCAAAAAGTTGGTACACTGTACAAATTGTGAGTAAACAAGGAATGGAATAATTTACAAATCTCATAAACTTATATTTTATTCACAACAAGATTGGGTATAGAGCCTCTCAGAGTGGCAGTGTCTCTCAGAAGTCAAGATGGGCAGAGGATCACCAATTCCCCCAATGCTGTGGCGAAAAATAGTGGAGCAATATCAGAAAGGAGTTTCTCAGAGAAAATTGCAAAGAGTTTGAAGTTATCATCATCTACAGTTCATAATATCATCCAAAGAATGGGACAACAATCTTATTCCTACACTTGAGCAACATGTCTCCTCAGTCCCCGGATGTTTGCAGACTGTTATAAAAAGAAGAGGTGATGCCACACAGTGGTAAACATGGCCTTGTCTCTACTTTTTTTAAATGTGTTGATGCCATGAAATTTAAAATCGAAACATTTTTTCTCAGTTTAAACATTTGATTTGTCATTATGTTGTATTATGAATAAAATACTGAAATTTGAAACTCCATCATCATTGCATTCTGTTTTTATTCACAATTTGTACATTGCTTGAAATGGACGTAGACATGGACCATCGTTAACATTTGGAAACTCAAAATCACTCATGACATCAGAGTGAATTCAAAGTCATATTTCACCAATACCATCCTGGTTTTGGATTTAGCAGATAGCAGAAATCACGCTCTGATGCTTCAGGAAGTGTGTGTGGTTGATCTTCTGGAGATTCACATGTCCTAGATGTCTTCTTTTCAGCAATCTTCCTCTCAGTCATCCAAAACAGACTGCAGAGGTCCTGGGTATTAAGTGAAAGCATCTGTATCAGCGTCAGTGATGTGAGCGGATTGGAGCGACTGGCAATTTCCCACCACACTGAGAGCTGTCTGTAATCACGTCATTCCAAATCCTAGCCGGATTTTCCATTTTACGCTCCTCAATCACTTCTCACTCATTGGTTACAGAAACTTTACTCCAAAACTAAATACTTCTTTTTAAAAAAAAATGTTTTTTTAAAGAACTTTCTTATACGTGCCTCAACACTGTATTTATCTAATCAAAAATACATTATAAACAATAACATTTTGAAATATTATTTCAATAAAAATTAATTAACAGCTGCTCATTTTCTTTTCAGAATCCTTGATAAATAATAAACGAATATTTACCTGAAATAAAATCTTTTGTAACATTGTAAGTGTCTAGACTCTAGACTGTCACTTTTGACCAATCTAATGCATCCATGCTAAGAATAAAAATAAATAAATACATAAATAAATAAATAAATAAAAATTCCTAATGACACCAAAAACTTTTGATGTATATATACATTTATATAAGTCAGTTTTAATCATTACAATTCCTTATCTCTTTCATTCTGATGGCAAACAGTCCATTAACGGCTTATAAAACATGGTCGAGTTCGTAGCACTCACACACTCAGATCAGGCTAGAAGATCATTACAAAAGCCTTATCTGGTGTAAACACACAGCCATCAAAGCATCACAACTGTGTAAGTGTTTAAGATTGCTTTGGATAAATAATGAAAGCACATACTTCACTTTCTGATGAAAAGAAGCAAGTCTTGTATACAAGCTGAAGATATGAGGTTTGTTTGTTCAAGAACTAGAACTCATTAAAAGCTCTTTCACTCGCAAGCGAAAAAATGTAAAGATTACTCAATAACGGCACAGGATGTTTGTTGGACCAATCGCCGCCTCTGCCAAACCTGAAGAGGCCATTTGTCTAGCCAGAATGAAACTGATGACGGCGCACAAACAAAGAGTAAAAAAAGAGTAAAATGACCTGAACAAACTCATGACTTAAAAGTTTTAACATGGTATATATATAATATGGGGATGATTGATTAACTGACCTATCTGTAAGCACAACCCTCCTTAATTACTGTTGCAACCTCGGACAAACAAAAAGAGTTGCAAACTGTCTCCCAATTAAAACTGGTCCCTATATCTTTATAAATAAATTTTGGACACAGACGGACCACCATTCAAGTGGTACTTAAATATGCCATGGCAGGATATATAAAAGATTTTAAAATAAGTATTGTGGGTATAAATTTGGAAGCGAGGGTTTACAGATCACAAGCAAGCAGGAGAAGCCTCACGTTACATTCGTTACAATCACAGATAACAACATCCCAGATCAACACTGTTCATGTATCACAGACAGTGTGTTTTAGACCTACACTGTACAAGACATGAGAACAGTCTGCTATTTAGGTTTGTATGGACTTACTAACTTAAACATTAGCTAGTTTTAGCCAGAGATAGCTTACTAAAGCACAAGATGACATTGAACGTTCTGCTTGAGGCCCTCCACAAATAAATCAATGTGTGGGAAACGCTGGTATGACAACCAGAAAATCACAGTTTTTGTATTCATTGGGTTTGGGGGTAAATGCTTTGATTAGATTAGATTGGATTCAACTTTATTGTCATTGCACATGTAAGGTACAAGGCAACAAAATGCAGCTAGCATCAAACCAGAAGTGCAATAAGCAGTAAGTACAGGATATACAGTGGCTACAATATGTTAAAAATGTGTAGGTGGGTGTTGGGGGTTTGGGATGGGGCTCAGTGGGCAGAATTCAATAAGGAGACAGCTGTAGGAAAAATGTTGCTCCATTCTGTTTGGGTTTAGGAAATAGAATAAAAATAATTCCATTGCCTATCCTCTCAGGATACCGGGAATCAGTGTTACAAGTACCCCAGGCACATCGTTTTTTCCATTTTCTAATCATAAACCCCATAAAAATGATGCTGAGTTTCTGATTTTCCTATGCTTCTCTATGGTGCTGAAACCAACAAATGTCAGAGTTCCATTCCCCATGCAACTGATACTTTACTGCCATTGGTTCATCTATGTTCGAGGGGAGGGGCTTACTGACAGGTCAATTGCCCAACAATGACACTGACTCGTTCATCTAGAATTGCATTTATTTATTTATTTTTTATTTGGCTAGCTCTTTAGAATATTTGTAAAAAATTTAGTTCATAGTACATGTCAAAATTCTAAGCCAAAATGCAAACAGGGTTATTACAGGTAAATAAAACTTAATCCATTAAAAAAAACAAAAACAAAAAAAAACTGAAACACAATAAAATCAAATATAAAAATCCTAAACTTATTTGATTTCAGCTAGGTTCTACTTCTCATTTTCATTACTAACACTGAATTTACTAAAAACTATATGAACATTTTTAAAAACAACAAAGATTAATAAAAATTACAAAAACAACAAAAATAACAAAACTTAAATTACATTGAATATTTTCAATAATTAAAATCTAAATTAAAAAATAAAAATATAATAATATCTCATTGATATGAAAATAACATTGTTGGACTTCAGTTCGACTGAGATACAATTATAGTTTTTGTTAATATTTTGAATTAGATGTTAGTTATTGAAAATACTGAATATAATTTTAGTTCTAAGTACTTTATTACTGTCGATATCCACAGGGTATACCCTCACTGTAGTAGAATTTACTTCCCTCGGGACAGTTTCATCTCTTTAGGTTTAAATGTCCTTTGGGTCACCTTTCTTAAACTCCAGAGAGAGAGCAATTAGAAAAAAAAAGGCTGTTTGAAAGTCACAGAGGATGGATGGGGAAAGGGTCCCCACAGGCATGATTTTCTCTTTCTGTCTCACACACACACACACACACACACACACACCTTTGCCACTGTGTAGTGACAAAACTTCCTCAATAAAGCTGTCCATGCTTCACTGGCCAAATCTCCCTCAGAAGGCCAAGAAAATCTCAGAGAAATGTATTTTACGATCTACAGGGTCTTAACAGCTAGACGGACAATTATTTGCTTTTCAGCAACGGGGACAACTTTAGCAGGAAGTTAAAGGATCATGAAGAGTTGCATGGAAGATTCACGAACTTGGGATATGTTTTAGAATGACATGAGGGTGAGCAAATGATGACTGAATTTTACATTTTTATGTGAACTACCCTTTTAAGTTGTCATTGTGAAAATCAATCAACACACAAAACCCACATGGAATATTAAAATGAGAAGAAACTCTAACTCTAACTGCATGCTATTAATCATTAGTTAAGCATTAGGAAACAGTTAATTCATCATTTATAAATCATTAATAGACATTTATAAGCAGTTTATAAATACAGATATAAATGTTTTATACCTGATTTAAAAGCATATCTATAATGTATTTAATAATTGTTTTTTCATATTTTATTAATGATCAATTTATCATTTCTAAATTAAGTATATCATTATTTAAACACCAGTTATTAAGGAGTTGTCAGTGGTTCATAAGATCACTTAGAAATTGTAAGTAAATGATTAATAAACTATTTAAATGTGCATTCATACATCTTTTTATTCAGACATATAGTAATAGTTACTTATAGTGTTAATAAATGGTTTATTAACATGCATTTCTACTGTAATTCAGGGTTAATTCAGGTTGTTATAAAACATATGTAGTTGTTAGTTAACTATTTTTGTGAGCTCATCTAAAGTGAGGACTATCTATGCCTTGTAAAGCTTTCACAAATGAGATTTAAAGGCTGTTAATATTTCTATGTTCTGTATCACTGTGTTGTGTTTGTTTCTGTTTTTTGTTTAGAAGATAACTGAGCCTTTATAAATATCCTTTATAAATGCTTTACAAGGCATAACTAGTCCTCACTTTAGATTAGCTCACATAATAGCTCACATAGTTAACTGACCACTACTAAATGCTTTATAACTACCTGAATTTACTACATTTCTTGTGATCTTATGAATCACTGGCAACTCCTAAATAACTGGTGTGTAAATAATGCTATACTTCATTGAGAAATGATAAATTGATCATGAATAAAGTATGAAATTACACATTATAGATCTGCTTTTAAATCAATAATAAAGCATTTGTATTTATAAACTGATTATTACTGTCTATTAATGCTTTATAAATTATGAATTATCTTTTTACTAATGCTTAATTAATGATTAATAGTGTGCAGTTATTATAAAGTGTTACCGATTATTTTAATAGCATACCTGTGCATATTTATTCATCCTGTGAAAGTGAACATTTGTGCAATGTATCATTACAAAACATTGACTGTCTAAACGGCTCTTAATCTGACATTAATCATGATATTTTGATTTGTTCTACACTGCATAATTTATCCCGAAGCAATTGCTAAACTGTCAAGTATTGTGTTGATCAAACACAATAAGATAAGTGTGTTCTAAAATACAACGTTGCATCTTTCTCATTTGAAAGCCACGTGTAGATTACTGTCTCACTTCATAATCAAGACTGAATCCTCTCTGGAGATATTTCTCCAGCCGGAGACGGCAGACATGTATTTGAACGAACTCTTTAGGGAAGCACCACGATTGCAAACCTCATATGTAAAACCATCACGATTTCAATCAGCCTTTTGGATCACCTTGAAAACACAAGTTAAGCCAGCTAACAACAAAAGATCGTTGCTTTAAACTCAAGTGTCAAACGCCAAGCAGAAAACACCTCCAACTGATCCCACGGGTCACTCTTACAGGGTTCAGGTCGTGTAGGTCCGAGACAGCCAGTCCTTGAAACACTAGATATCAGGAGTTCCAGCTTTACACATCAAACGTGTTGAGAGCCCTCCTGCTGAGACACTACGAAAGGCTATCAAGCGATAATCGTAATCATTTCACAAAACAAACACTTCAATGAGAGTGCTCATGCGTCTCCAGGGCTGTATTGAGTGCAGTCTTCATTCATACATCTATGGACTGCCCATGTCTTAATGAATGAGTAATTACACTTTCAACACTTTCGATTTTCCTATTGAACGCAAATGAAACGTCTGAGGTTTTCATTTGATTAAAGTGATTTGTAGTACAGCACTTGTGTTGTGTTTATCTGTAAATCACTATCGACTTGCTGATCAGTTAATCTGTTAAGAGTCCAGTTTAGTTGAAACACACAAAATATAGAATATAGATCATGTTTATCACTCAATGTGTTCAAAAGTTTGGTGCCAGAAAGATAAAGAATCCTGAAAAAAATGGTTTCTATAAAAATATTAAGCAGCACAACTTCAACTCTGATAATAACAGAAAAAATTTAACTTTCTTGAACATTACAATGGTTTCTGAAGATCATGTGACACTGAAGACTGGAGAAATGATGTTGAAAATTCAGCTGCGCATCACAGAAATAAATTACAGTTACTTTAAATTGTAATATTACTGCAGTATTGTGTTTGTGATTAAAATAAATGCTGTTAAGCATAAGAAATTATAGAGAAAATCTATTAATCTTTACAGGTAAATTAATCCTAGGAATAATTCTAACAAACAGACAGCATATAATGAACAAATAATAAAGTAGTAAAATAATGTTTTATTGAAAATGTGTCCTTAATTTTGTTATTTGTCACTATTATTATGCAGTAACAATTTTATCAAATCTAAAAAGCACTCAAGGACATACTATTCTGTTAATAAAGTCGTGGATAAAAGTGTTGCAGGCGCACTGCTGCATGTCAAACCCAACCACAAACCCTTCAGCCTTGACTATATTCACAAAACAGCACTGCCTCTAAAACAGTTACAGCATCTAAAACATACATACTGACGCTTGAGTCACCAGCTGTCTCAAGTTAGTAAATCAGATATAATTGAATTCACGTTCACAATTCTAGGCCTTGAATGGAGTTTAAGAGCAAAACAGCAATGAGAGAAACATCACACAGTGAGGATGCTTTTGTTCCCCTCTGAGTATCGTTTTACAGCAGCAAAAGTGAGTCTGTTAAGTTGAAACAGACATTGTTGGCTCTTGGCTCGCTTTCTCTGGCTCCTGTGCAAGCGGCTTTGGGCGCAGCTCACTGTTTCGGCCTTTAAAAGAGACGGGGAAGTGGATTCAGATTAACTCCTGTCGTGGGTCAAACACCCCGGACCCGTTCCAGCCAGACGCTCGCAAACATTACAGCAACAAGGTCTTTCTAACAATGCGACTAGTGCTGTGATCTCACGTACGTGTCTGTTTACAGAAATTATTTATTTCTCTGTATTTCTTCTGGCTGGATTTAGGGAATCATTAGTTTGGGGTTCCAGCTCAGTGGCGGTGACATTTCCCTCGCCGCTCCACATTCATTCCCCAAATGCACGATTGAGGATGTGCACTATTTGAGCCATTTGAGAAGGAAACGAGGTCTGAACGCACTGCTGGAGCAGCACCTCTGAGCTTTAAGACCTGAGGAGTTTAATAGACAGCAGCCATCAAAGGAGACTCATGATTACCGAACATTTCACCTCGCTCTCGAGACATGCACTCAGGCGTGCAGACCCCAGTACAACATCTACACGCTCGACTGATGAGAACGCTATTATTCATGCCTGGAAAAGCATGCCATGAGATATGGAAGCCTTAAGAAGACATGCATTGTCATGTGATCTCAACAAAACAAAAGCAGTTTTCTTTTGGTCTGGAGGTAACAAAAGCTATGTCTGTTCTATACTTGTTTTCAGACACTTCAGCTGTAGAAGAGACTACAGTGACTCATTTGGTCAAATGTATTGTCAGCCAACATATAGATGATGGGATATAAATGGACATAAATGTATGCTTGACAGATGCAGACTAAATATTGAGCAGCTGACCAGAGAAACAGTGAGTAACAGGTTCAGAAACTTAAGTCAAGAAAACAAGAAAGAAATATAAACACACAATTCAATTATGGCCACCAAAGCTGCATTTACTTGGTCAAAAACACTTTAAAACAGAAATATTGTGTAATATTATACCTATTAATTGAACTGTTTATATTGTAAAATGTTGGTTATTTCTGTGATGCTCCGCTGTAGAGTCACATGATCTTCAGAAATCATGAATAATATGATGATTTACTGCTCAAGTACAACATTTCTGATTTTCAATGTTGAAAAGAGAAAAGACAGCATTTATTTGAAACCGAAATCATTTTTAATATTAAAAATGTCTTTACTGTAAATTTTGATAAATTTAATGAGTCCTTAATGAGTACCAAAATAAAACAAACATGCATTTTTATTAATATCATTTGAATTATTTTGAAATAAACTATTATTTTTTCAAGTCACAGGGGATGAGCTAAACAAAAAATAATACAATGAAAAAATAACAATTAAATGTTCTAAATTAAAAAAAAAATTCTTCCATATTTTACATTTGTATGTTTTCAGTTTCCATCATTCCTTATAAAGGCAAATTAATCCCAAAGTGATCAGGAGTTACGCTGATTTTGGCCAAAACCTCACTCTGTCTTGGGCGTTTCCAAAATTTAGCGGTGCACTAAATAAGCTCAAATGACTACAGTAAGATAATTTCTGTATTAATAAAAAGTCCTACAGTTCGCTAATGAATTACATTGTATTAATTGGAAGATTATTATTACTGCATGTATATGATTAAAAAACTTTAATAATTATTATTACATTTATTGCAGAAGCACTTTAATTGATATTGCTGTTTTAACTGCTTTGCACATTAATTCATAACACTAGTGAACAAACTTGATGAACTCATGCACACACTGACGTGTATTACATTAATATCCACGCCGTGCTGCTCTGAACCGCAGGGATCCTGAGAGACTGTGATGTGCCTGAGCAAACCCCAGTCTGACACTGTGAGAATGACACTTCAGCTAATGCTCAAACACAAGGGTCAGCCATCACCATAAGCTGCTCTGAATCTCATATCAGCAGCTCAAACACCGCGCTCTCAGGTCCAGTCACTGATTCCTATTGTGCATCGTTCATACTGTAAGAACGCAGACTCAGTAAATGCATATATATTTAGTTGACTAGTGCTATGTGCTGTATTAACAAAAACATAAATGGCATTAATTAAAACTCTAACACTGGCAAGCTACATAACATCGCGTTCATAATCGAATGTGATTAATTTAATGAGCACGATATAGCGTAGCTTGTCAGTGATCAGAGCATCATTACTGTCTAGAGTGCGTGGAATGGTGCGCTGTGATTGGTTGAGCGGAAATATTGCATTCTACAAAAAAATGGAGACTGGAATTGTCACGGTTTGGGGAAAGAAAAGGGAGAAAACATGACCTAATAACTCTGCGAATATCGCATTTTGAGTAAAATGAAAAATGGACTTTCCAATATTAACCAGATACAATACTGATTTTGATGGAAACTCAAAAATGTTTATCACATTTTGGAACCAAACTCTGCACATATACATATATATATAGGGTTCATACAAATGAAATTTCAGGACTTTTCATCAGGACTAAAATCAGAGAACCCACTTATCAAACAAAATGGCACAAATGAAGAGTCACACAAATCAAAACAATCCAGTTGTATTTTGAAATGTTTTAACTAATCAAGGGCCGTAACTATTATTATTTTGGTAATCAATTAATCTACTGATTATTTTGACAATTGAGTAATCTGATATTTTTTAGTAATACAAATAGACCGAAGTGAAAAAGCTTTAGTATGACTATTTATATATTAACTAACGATAAGGCAATAATAACGGTTTCAAATAAAGTATCGAAGCCAAGTTATTACATGGTTTTATTGAACAACCCTGATAAAATAGGCCTACATATCCATGTAATTTAAATATTTGCCCACCTGCAAACTCAGAGCGAACTTTTATTTTGAAATCGCGATGTACAACAAATAGCGTACTTAGAAATATGTTGATGAATTCTCCTGGCATAGGTTTATAAATGATTTACCTCACAAATCTAGTGAGATAACATGCACTGTTCTCCCAGAAGATTGTTAACAGGAAGAGTTTGTGTCCTGAGCGGCTGAGATGGAGATGCACCACAAAACATGACTTTATTTGCATTCCCAAATGAAACCCAAATGAACAGCTAGAGCTGAAACAACGAATCGATTTAATCGATTAAAATCGATTATTAGAATAGTTGTCAACTAATTTAGTAATCGATTCGTCGCTAAATAAATTTTATTTGCCATAAGCGGCTCATTTCGTGCATATTTCAAATCTGCGGTGACCAAAGTGTGGCAGTAATGAGCCACCGGAGGTTTTACTCAGCCAGTACAGCAGGTGAAGTAGCGAATAGCCAATAGCTGGCCTCGTTTTATGTCACGTGCTTCCCGAACAGCGTCTCTGCAGCATTCAGCGGGAAGTGGGAGTACTTTACTTTGAGCCTTCAAAATGAAGAGTAACCTGTAAACTCTGCACTACTGAACTGTTTAAGGGGCCGTTCACATATCGTGTCTTTTGCGTGCTCAAGTTCGTTATTTCCTATGTAGGCGCGCAGTATGCACTCTCATAATGGAAGCGACGCGGTCGCGACACGAACGCGGTGCGATGCGCCCGTTTTTCCAGGCGCGTCCACACCGCATCCATTTATCCTTTGCTGAAATTTCCGGGTCTTCATGGAGAGGGCACGTCATGGAGAGAGCACGTCATGGTTGCTTAGCAAAGGCAGACGCCTCAGGGGCGCTTCTGCCCGAGCGCTTTGGAAAGAAGGAGAAAGCGGCGCGACTAGCGTTTTTAGGTGCGATATGTGAACGGCCCCTAAGAATTTTATTTGTGCAGATTCTCCAGTACAAGGGTTGTTTGCAAATGTTTAGTCGTAAAAGCTGATAACATTGCTTTTTAACAGTTAACATTTAAAGCTTTACAAACATGTTATGTGATCAGTTTGTCGTTTACCAGTTCATAATTCAGACTTGCAGCCTAATTATGACTGAATGAGAGAGGTAAATGTTTGAGTATATTTAAAATGCACTTCTTTTCTAAGTATTCACTGCTCTTTTTCACACAGCAGGTTTTTTGTGTGTGTCCCAATTTTTTTTTCTGGAAAACCTTCTGATGGATTTTACTTTAAATTGTGAGTTCCATTCAGGTTTCATGCCATTGGCACTTTTTTTTCGAAGGATTGTTTACAATTTCACAGCATAAGCTATAAAGCTTTTTCCCAGTAAATAATAAAATACAACGCACTGCAATTTTAGTCTGTTTTATCCTTATACTTCGTGAAAATATGTTCTCAAAGATTCCTTAAGCTTTGTTTGGGATGTTAAACTACTTTAGGAGCTCTAAGGACTGCCATGGTGAAAACAATATTTGAAATCTCCTTGTGAATTTTGCTAGAGTATGGGTCAGTGTTTTGATTGCAGAAGAGTTCGACAAAGGATTACTAACATAATAAAACAACTCCAGGTATATTTTTGATGAGGATATGACAATGCAAAATGGTTAAAATCTCTTAAAAATCTATGCTGAATGATAAAGACCCTTTATTAATAATTTACTTGGGGAAAAAATGGAAAAAACTAAAATATAAGTACATAAACCGATTAATCGTAAAAATAATCGACAGATTAATCGATTATCAAAATAAAAGTTAGTTGCAGCCCTATGAACAGCACATGCAATTTAAGACCGAACAATATAATGCAAGCACTATCCAAAGTTTTACCACAGACACTTTTCACCTCAAGGAGTAATATTGCAAGATCTCAGGCGCTGATTAAAGCCAGGAAAAATGGCTCTGTATTTATTTGCGGTAAAATATTGGGTCACACTTTATTTTAGGGTCCAATTCTCACTATTAACTAACCACTATTACTTTTGCCTTAATTAACTCCTTATTTGCTTGTTATAAATAGTTTATAAGGTAGTTGTTCAGTTTAGGGTATTGGGTAGGATTATGAATGTCATGCATTATATGTACTTTATAAGCATTAATAAACAGCCAATATGTTAATAATAGACATGCTAATAAGCAACTAGTTATTAGTGTGAATTGGACCCTATACTAAATTGTTACCAAATATTGTTTTATATAGAATTAAAAAAAAAAAAAACTTATTTCATATATACCGCCCTTTAAAAATTCAAGTACTTTTCAAGTACCTTCTCGAAAATATGGCTGTTTTCAAGGGTTTTCCAGGACTTAAGTTTCAAAAAGTCAAACTCAAGTACTTCAAGCACCTTGTACGAGCCCTGTATATATAAAACCTTAAAACCACATTTAAAGCCATATAAATGGTTCAACAGTGGGTCTGGCTCTGCATGACTGGACAGCGGTTAAAATCTCAAGATCTGTCGGAGAACAGAATGATTGCTTGATTTATAATGACTTCAAATACTTCTGCATTATGTGATTACAGGCACAGCAGAGCTCATGGCCATCTTTGAAGTAATAGTCCATGCTGTCTAAAGACCAAATCTGTGTGAGATTGAAGCTCGTTTGACTAAATGAACAGTGTGTGGTTTCCTTTAACTGATCGGTGTTTGATCTGGAATTGTTACGGACAGAAACAACCTCTTTACTCGTACCGATGTCTGCATACAGGGTTCAAAAAGAGATACGTTTTTCAACCTGAACGGCGTTCTACGACAAGACCTAATTAAAAAGTGACTTTAATTTCTTTGTGAAGTTTGTAAAAAAGAGCCATTTATTGACTCAACATTAAAAGTGACGAGTCAGGATGTGTTCAGATATACATGTTAAGAGTTAGACATTGTGTTACAGCAGTGAAATGGAAAGGCTACACTGAGAAAAAGAAGAAGCAGCAATTCTAATGGTAAAAGACCTATGCTATTGTAAAAACCTATTTTTTGGATAATGGCAAGCTCCCTTACTCTATATAGTGAAAAACTGAACTGGACAGTAATTTTTAAGGTAAAATACTGGCAAAATATACAGTTTTTGGAAGTGGAAAAAGAACAAGTCGTACAATGAAAAAATGTTTTTACAGCTCATATTTTAAAAGTGTTTTATTGAAATAACTGTTTCGTCTTGATTATTCCCATCAGTCGTAGCAGCCAGTGGACTTCAACCAGCATTAAGGTTTTTGTTTTTTAAAGATGCAAACGTTTCACAGAATGGTCTCGTTTGAGATGCGTGTCGTATGTGTGTTTATCCATGCATTATTTAACAACAAATATATGACTGCGTATTTGTGAAAGACTATTAGTGCCACACTTCACTCTTGACTCGCTCAGTTAAAGCTGAGAGAAATCAATCTGATTTAATAATGCAACACAAAATCCAATCCATGTACTTTCTTCTCTGAGGTGAATGTATCCGCTGTGTTTGTAAAAAGTTTTTGGGGGATTTATAGACTAGGGATTTCATGTCCACGTTTTATTTATATCGATTTCTCCAAACTGTCTATACATATATACAGTTTTTCCCTCCAGCTTGCCCAGGGGATGTGCCTTTGTGACTGTTCAGAGATGTCTGACATATTCACACAGAGAAGGGCCATTGCCCTGAAATGAAACACCATTTCCAACCCATTTTACTTTTGTAATGGGAATGCATTTCAGAGTAAACCAGAATACTCAATGGAAAGGCTAGGGAAGTTGGTTGGAGCATCGAAGAATGCATGAAAATCTCTGAATCTGAATGCACCAGACACATCCTCTATTTATCCTTTATCTGTCTACATTCAAAACCAATAACATATGTCACAGACACATGAATGCAGATCCTAAATGGGTTCATCTGTGGAGAGGAAAAACACGTTTCTTTTCTTTTTCTGTGCTGAATCAGAACTGGCAGATGAGGATGTTAATGCTTAGTTAATGAACAAATGATTGGGGCGGGTAATGAGTTAAGAGTTTACTGACACACTGTCATGCTGTTTGCTTACTCACCAGAGGTGCTTCTCTTTCTGCAGTCTTTCCCCTATTAACTTTAATTAATCACAACAACTTAATTAACAGAGCTTATGGAAATGGAGGGCCTCCATGGAGAAACCTGAATTCTCAAATGCATTGCTTGCACTGAAACCAGATGCTGGTGATGATGATGATGCTTGGTCATTTTGTAGAAAGTAGGTATATGGTATATGATATAACTAGTTATATCAATTAAGAGTGACAATTCATTATGTAAGAAACTTTTTTTTTTCTCTTTTATGTCCTAATAGTTTGAATAGCTTGTAAAGTCACTGGTATGTGGCAAGTTCAATACACAAGACAAGGAACAAACAGTATGAAAATATCTTGCATTTAAAGCTATATATCTCAATACGTGGTGAAAAACATATTGTTTTAGATCACACATTATTTCAGTCCCTTTATTCTTCAGTATTATTTAAATTTGCAATTAAATTGAATAAAAAAATAAAATTGAGTATTCAGAAATGAACTGCTTTGAATGATTGATTGCTCATGCAAATGCACAGAGAAAACTATAATAAACAATAATGATATTATTGCTTGTAACGAGTGCAATTTGTGCACTGAAAATGCCTTAGAAAGTTTCATATCTGGCCAAAACCTTCCATAATGTATTTCCAAGAAATAAACTGTCAGTAATTTTAAGGTTTAAGACTCCAGAAAAGTACTGCTGTCAAGCGTATTGAACGAACCCCTCTAAAGAGTGAATAGACTCATAGAAACCCTAAGAAATGAGAGAATTAATAAGATGTTTGATCCTGCTGGCAGCTCAAACTGTTTAGCACTAGAGGGCACAGACTGCCTCCATGTCAGCCAACTGGGTTTCAGTTTCTTTGTTCTGCGCTTGACGGATTACCACAGAAATATATACCAGACGGCAACAAATTGCTGCATTTTAGTGGAGCAAGTGCTGATGATCAGCATTTTTTTTTTATTTGTATCATGCATTTTACTGTTTGCACACTTTTTGTGTGAAACTGACTATAAAAGGTGTGCTGTTTCAACAAGCTCAAGCCAAATACTGCACGCAGAAGAATCTCTGAACTAACAGATTTTTAATTGTCTCTAACGTAGGAAGTATTTGCTTACAATGTTTGCATATGATTTAAATGCCTTTGCTCTGTACACAAAGATATTCTCAAATGAAACCTCAATTAGTTTAAATGTTAAAGTCTGTGCAGTGAAACTCATAACTGGCACGGTGCAACTTCATATGTACTAAAATACAGATTCAATAACAAAATCTTATTCACATTCTCTGAAAAAGTCCTTAAAGTAAAGGGCCATGAAATATAGAAGAGACAGACAGGGAGAATGATGAGAGAAATAATAGAAAGCAGCAGCCAGAATATATACTTTAATGTATTCCATATGCAGGAGATTTAAAGAAACAAATCCTTTCATTACGGGTCTGGTTTGCTTCAAGGAAGTTTGTCTTTGCTAGTCAATGTCAAAAATCTGTTCTGGCGCAGTGGTTCACACACTCACCCTTCAACAAATATACTG